>NW_022631203.1:0-136241 GCF_010015895.1 Lontra canadensis | reverse complement strand
ATATATATAGCTATATATATATATATAGCTATATATATATATATATATATATATAGTTCCACTGTGAGGATGCACCTCTCAGAACTGGAGGTATTCCAGAAGAGGCTAGGATGAGATAGGAGTGACATCTTCAGGAGAGCACAGACTAGATAACAGCTAAGATTCTATGCGAGTCAACTCTAAGATTTTTGTATACTTTTCGGCATATTTTACCTTAAATTTGCTTCAACTTCCTTCATATTTGAAGAGTCAAAGGATCTCTTGCTTTTCCTGCCCTTCAACTCTGGTGTTTTCAGTATGTTAAATGCCAAATTTATTCTTTGAAGCCCATTTTCTAATAAATAACATTTAGCTCATTGAAGCTTCTCTGCTAAGTTCTACCCACTCACCCAGCCTTGGGTGATCTTCATGTAGATTATCTTTATCAGGTTGTCAGTTCATTTTCAGGCCAGCATCAAATTTTAGTTTGGAAGAAATTATCTATACTCTAGTCCCATATTACCTAAATTTTAAAAGGTCTTTGGTGTGGAAACTTGTCAAAGTCTGTTTAAAGTCTGCATAAGTTGCAACCATTCTAACCCCTTTATTCAAAATGATCAAAAAATCTTAGCTGATTTCTTATGTGCCATTCTTGTCTGTCTCATAAAGCTGTTGTGAATATTCAGTGAGATAATAAAGGTAAAGTGCTTCAAATGACCAGAATTTTTACACAAAATAATATATTATTACAGAGAAAGGAATGAAATTTTTTTTTAGTATTAAGCACTAAAGTAATGTGCACATTTTTTCCTGAATTTTGTGCACATTAAAAACATATACCACTCAAGGGGTGCCTGGGTGGCACAGTCAGTTGAGTGTCTGAATCTTGGTTCTGTCTCAGGTCATGATCTCAGGGTCATGAGATTGAGACCTGCATCAGGCTCTGTACTCAGTGTGAAGTCTGCTTTAGATTCCCTCTCCCTCTCCTTTGACCCCTCACCCCTGCTCTCTCTCTTTATTTCTGCATCAAATAAATAAATAAATACATCTTTTAAAAAGTATACCACTATGGGGCACCTGGGTGGCTCAGTGTGTTAAAGCCCCTTCCTTTGGCACAGGTCATGATCCCAGGGTCCTGGAATCAAGCCCCACATCGGGCTCTCTGCCCAACAGGGAGCTTTTCCCCCTGTCTCTCTCTACCTACCTCCCTGCCTACTTGTGATCTCTGTCTGTCAAATAAATAAACAAAATCTTAAAAAAATGGTATATGACTCAAAATAAAGCATATCATTATTTTTTTAAGTTCTAAACCTTTAATTTTTTCCAAGTATTTATTTAAATTATAGTTAGTTAACATGCAGTGTAATATTAGTTTCAGGTGTAGATTTTAGTAATTCATCATTTACATACAAAACCCAGAACTCATCAAAGCCATGCCCTCCTTAATCCTCATCATCTATTTAAATAACCCTCTTTGCCCACCTCCCTTCTGGTGACCACTACAGTTAAGAGTTTGTATCCTGCTTTGCTTCTCTTTCCCCCCCATGTTCATCTGTTTTGTATGTTTCTTTTTTTAAAAGATTTTATTTGTTTATTGAACAGACAGAAATCACAAATAGGCAGAGAGGCAGGCAGAGGGAGAGAGAGGGAAGCAAGCTCCCTGCCAATCAGAGAGCCCAATATGGGGCTTAATCCCAGAACACTGGGATCATGACCTGAGCCAAAGGCAAAGGCTTTAACCCACTGAACCACCCAGGAACCTCTTGTTTCTTAAATTCCACATATGAGTGAAGTAAAATGGTATTTATTTTTCTCTGACTAATATATTTCACTTAGCATAATACTCTCTAACTCCATCCATATTGCTGGAAATGACAAGATAGTCTTTTTGATGGCTTAGTGATATTCCATTATATCTGTATCTATCTATCTATCTATCTTACATCTTCTATATCCATTCATCAGTCAATGCACATTTGTATTCTTTCCATAATTTGGCTATGGTTGACAATGCTGCTATAAGCATTGGGGTGCATGTCTCCCTTCAAATTATTATTTTTGTATCCCTTGGGTAAATATCTACTAGTGCAATTGCTGGACCATTGGATAGTTCTATTTTTAACTTTTTGAGGAACTTCCAACTGGTTTACAGAGTGACTGCACTAGTTTGCATCTCCACCAAGAATCTAAGAGGGTACCCCTTACTTTGCATCCTCGCCAACACCTATAGATCCTTGTGTTGCTAGTTTTAACCATTATGACATATGAGGTGTTATCTCATTGAGGTTTTATTTGTATTTTGATGATGATGAGTGATGTTGAGCATCTTTTCATGTATCTGTGTGCCATCTGAGTGTCTTCTTTTGAAAAATGTCTATTTGTGCCTTCTGTCCATTAATTTGTTTATTGTGTTATCTTATTCACCATAGAATACATCATTATTTTTTGATGTAGTGTTCCAAGATTCATTGTTTATGTGCAACACCTAGTGCTTCCATTTCCTAACTGGATTATTTAGTTTTGGGGTGTTCAATTTGATAAGTTCCTTATATATTTTGGGTACTAACCTTTTATTGGATATGTCATTTGCAAATATCTTATCCCATTCCATTGGTTAATTTTTTTGTTTGTTTGTTGATTGTTTCCTTTGCTGTGCAGAAGCTTTTAATTTTTATGAACTCCCAGTAATTCATTTTCCTTTTCATTCCCTTGCTCAGGAGACATATCTGGTAAGAAGCTGCTGCAGCCAATGTCAGAGGTTACTGCCTGTGTTTCCTAGGATTTTGATGGTTTCCTATCTCACATTCAGGTCTGTCATCCATTTTGAATTTATTTTCGTGTATGTTGTAAGAATATGGTCCAATTTCATTCTTTTGCATGTCGTTCTTCAGTTTTTCCAATGCATTTTGTTGAAGAGACTCTCTATTACATTGGATATTTTTTCCTGCTTTGTTGAAGATTAGTTGACCATATAATTGTGGGTTCATTTGTGGGTTTTCTATTCTGTTCCATTGATCTTTGTGTCTGTTCTTGTGCCAATTCCATACTGTCTGAATCACTACAGCTTTGTAATATCAGTTGAAGTCCAAAATTGTGATGCCTCCAGGTTTGCTTTTTTTTTTAAGGTTACATTGGCTATTCAGGGTCTTTTGGGTTCAGTAAAAATTTTAGGATTGTTCTAGCTCTGTGAAAGATGCTGGTGGTGGAAGGGCAAAGATGGCAGAAGAGTAGGGACCCTATTCCAACCAGTCCCCTGAATTGAGCTGGATATCTACTAGACCATTCTGAACACCCACAAAATCAGTCTGCGATGTAAGAAGATATACCTAGATCTCTACAAAGAAAGTATCTCAGGCGGTTGGTTTCAAGGTATGAAGCAGGGAACTGTGATTCTGCAGGCAAATATTGGAAGATAAACAGAATCCTGTGCCTCCTGAGCTGGGGCTGGGCACAGACTTGCAGATCAGTAGCAGCAGGGAAAATAATTTAGGTCAGCCCGCTAGACTGAAACCTGGAGCTGTAGGGGAATGCATGCAAACTGGGGAGGCTGATGCTTTTAGAAGGAGAAAAGGTAGAAATGTGCCTTGACCTGGAAGTGAGGGCTGAGAGTGCTGCTGTAGGGGGCACAATCCAGGACACTGCAGTTTTTGCCAGCACAGACAGAATTGGAGACAGTGTGGCCTGGAGACCTCACTGAGGGGCAAACTGTCATCTCTGTTCTGAAAAAGAGGTTTGGATACAGTCACTTCAGCTCTGACTGTTGGGGAGAGGCATGGAAAGCTGCCAGAGGATAAAAACCCCTCCAAACCGGTTTTCATTGAGCCTATCCCCTCCCACAGAGGGAAGGGGATCTCTGCCCAAATAGGGTTGCCTGAGTATCAGGGTTGCCCTTCAGGGTTGCCTGAGTGCAGCAAGCCCCTCCCCTCAGAAAACAGGCTGGAAGAACAAGAGGCAAAAATCCTTGAGGTCCCTATAAAACTGGTGCATATTGCATGGGTTGTGGTCAGTAATTTGCACTCTCTACGTTTCCTCAACTACCCCTCCACAGAATGACTAAGAGGAGGAACCCCTAACATAGGAAAACTACAGAGATTGTCTCCTCTGCCACAAAACTAATGGATATGGATATAAACAAGATGTCAGAAATAGACTTCAGGGTAACAGTTATGCAGACAATAGCTAGGATGGAGAAAACTATTAATGACAATGTAGATTCTCTAAGGGAAGAAGTGATCTGATCTGGCAGAACTTAAAAATCAATGAGATCCAATCTAATTTAGGTATTCTAACAGCTAGGGTGAACAAGGTAGAAGAACAAATTAGTGATCTAGAAGGCAAACTGATTAAAAAGAAGGAACAGGAGGAGGCTGGAACAAACAGCTTAGAATCCATGAAAACAGAATTAGAGAAATAAATGATGACATGAAATGTTCCAATGTCAGAATTATTGGGATCCCTGAGGGGGTGGCAAGAGAGTGAGGACTAGAAGATATATTTGAGCAAATTGTAGTAGAAAAGTTCCCTAATCTGGGAAATGAAACAAACATTCATGTCCTCAAGGCAGAGAGGCATGTCCTAGAGGCTGTTGTCCCAGTATTTCTTCCCCTCTCCTGCATGGTTCATGCCAAAGAACCTTCAGGTCTCACCAGCAACCGTAGCAGCATCTTCCACCCCAGGACTCCCAGAAGCTAGTAAAGAGACCAGGAGCCACCTTAATCAGCAGAACATCCTCACTGCCCCTCTTACACACTCCCTTTGCCCCTCCTGAATTCAGTCTTCCCACCCCTGCCCTTCAGCCCCCTGCTTGGCTGTATGCACTGTCTGTATTGCACTGAGAAAGGAAGGGAGAGCAGGAGTGAGACAGAGAGGATGGAGAAAGGGCAAAGCTCAGGACCAACCCTCCTGGCCCCAAATCCACCCGCCTGAGCTTGCTTCCCCCCAAGAGGGGCAAAGGGGTGGTGTTTGCATAGAAGGTGTTTCTGACTGTCCCCAACCTGATGTCCCTGGTGGAACAGGTGTTTCCAGATGGGCCAGCCTCTAATTTGCACACCTGAAAATTGAAGAATTGAGTTTAGACAGATTGATTCACAATATCAAGTGAACAGACCAATGCCCCAGTATGTAATAGTAAAACTCTCAAATCTTAGAAACAAGGAAATCATCTTAAGGGAAGTTGGGGGAAGAGATTCCTTGCATATAGAGGGAGGAACATCAGAATAAGGTCAGACCTGTCCACAGAGACCTGGCAGGCCAGAAAGGGTTGGCAAGACATATTCAGGGTACTAAATGAGAAGAACATGCAGCCAAGAAATCGTTATCCTGCAAGGCTGTCATTTATAATAGATAAGAAGATTTCAGGACTGGCAGAAACTGAAAGAATATGTGACCACTAAGCCAGCCCTGCAAGAAATATTAAGGGGGGGTATAAAAAAGGAAATAGACCCCCAAGAGTAATATAGAATAGAAATATACAGAGACAATCTATAGAAACAAGGAATTCACAGGCAACTTGATGAGAAAAAATCATATCTTTCAAAAATCGCTCTCAACGTGAATGGCCTAAATTGCTCCCATAAAATAGCACAGAGTTGCAGATTGGATAAAAAGACAGGACCCATCCATATGCTGTCTACAAGAGACTCATTTTGAAGCTAAAGATACATCTTGACTGAAAGTGTTGGGATGGAGAACCATCTTTCATGCCACTGAACTTCAAAAGAAAGCTGGGATAGCAATTCTCATATCAGATAAAATAGACTTTAAGTTAAAGACTGTAGTCAGGGATACAGAAGGACACTATATCATTCTTAAAGTGTCTATACAGCAAGAAGGTTTAACAATTGTAAATATCTATGCTTCCAACATGGGAGCAGCCAACTACATATGCCAACTGTTAACCAAAATAGAGACATATTGATAATACTGCATTAATAGTAGGAGACCTTAGCGCTCCATTCTCAGCAATAGATGATAATCTAAGCAGAAAATCATAAAGAAACAAGAGCTTTGAGAGACACATTGGGCCAGATGGACCTCATAGATATATACAGAACACTCCACCCCAAAACAACAGAATACTCATTCTTCTCAAGGGCACATGGAACTTTCTCCAGAATAGACCACATACTGGGTCACAAATCAGTTCTCAACTGATAGGAAAATATTGAGATTATTCCCTGCATATTTTTGGACCTCAATGTTTTAAAACTGGAATTCGATCACAAGAAAAAGTTTGTAAGAAATTCAAATGCTTGGAAGCTAAAGACCATCCTACCTTAGAATGTTTGGGTTAACCAGGAAATCAAAGAAGAACTTAAACAATCCATGGAAGCCAATGAGGATGAAAACAGATCAGTCCAAATCCTATGGGATACAGCAAAGGCAATCCTAAGGGGGGAAGTACAGAGCCATTCAAGCTTCACTCAAAAAAGAAAGAAAGAAAAAAGAAAAGAAAAGAAAAATATGGAATACACAAGCTCTTTTTAAACTTTAAAGAACTGGAGACTCAACAACAAATGAAGCCTAACCATGGCACAAGAATGGAAATAATTAAGATTAGAAGAGAGAACAATGAATTAGAAACCAAAGGTACAGTAGAACACATCAACGAAACTAGAGCCGGTTCTTTGAAAGAATTAATAAAATCGGAAAACCAATGGCCAGACTTATTAAAATTAAAAGAGAAAGGACCCAAATTAATAAAATTATGAATGAAAGAGGAGAGATCACAAATAACACCAAGGAAATAGAAACAATCTTCAGAAATTATTATCAACAGCTGTATGCCAATAAGTTAAGCAACCTAGAAGAGATGGATGCATTCCTGGAAACCTATAAACTTCCAAGACTGAAACAGGAAGAAATTGACAACCTGAATAGTCCAGTAACCAGTAATGAGATTGAAGCAGTAATCGAAAACCTCCCAAAAAACAATCCAGGACCTGATGGATTCCCTGGGGGAATTCTACCAAACACTCAAAGAAGAAATAATACCTATTCTCCTAATCAGTTTCAAAAAATAGAAAGAGAAGAAAAACTTCCAGTCTCATTCTATGAGGCCAGCATTACCTTGGTCGCAAAACCAGGCAAAGCCCCCATTAAAAAGGAGAATTTCAGAGGGCAAGGATTGCATGGAGCACTGGATGTGGTACAAAAACAATAAATACTGTTATGCTGAAAATAAATTTAAAAAATGATTAAAAATAGCTATTAAAACAATGGTATAAATCAAATCAAAGACTATTAAAACCTTAAAAAAAAGAATTTCAGACCAATATCCTTGATAAACATGGATTTCAAGATTCTCAACAAGATCCTAGCTAATACGATCCAAAGTACATTAGAAGATTTATCCATCACGACCAGGTGGGATTTATCGCTGGGACAAAAGGGTGCTTCAACAATCACAAATCAATCAATGTGATAGAACACATAAATAAGAGAGGGGACAAGAACCACATGGTCATCTCAGTTGATGCAGAAAAAGCATTTGACAAAATACATCATCTTTTCTTGATTAAAATACTTCAGAGTATAGGGATAGAGGTTAACATCCCTCAGTTTCATAAAATCCATCTAAGAAAAACCCATAGCGAATATCATTCTCAATGGAAAAGCTAAGAACATTTCCCTTAAGATCACGAACATGACAAGGATTTGCACTCTCACTACTATTTTTCAACATGGTACTAGAAGTTCCAGCAACAGCAATCAGACAACAAAAAGAAATAAAAGGTATTCAAATTGCCAAAGAAGAAGTCAAACTCCCTCTCTTTGCAGATGAGATAATACTTTATGTGGGAATTTGAAAAGATTCCACCGCCAAATTACTAGAACTCATACAGCAATTCTGTAGTGTGGCAGGACACAAAATCAATACACAGAAATCAGTTGCTTTCATATACACTAACAATGAAATAGCAGAGGGGTAATTAAAGAATTGATTCCATTTATGATAACACCAAAACCCATAAAATACCTTGAAATAAGCCTAACCAAAGAGGAAAAGGATTTACACTTGATGAACTAGGGAACACTCATGAAAGAAATTGAAGAAAATTCAAAAAGATGGAAAAACATTCCATGCTCAAGGATCAGAAGAATAAACATTGTTAAAATGTCCACGCTGCCCAGAGCAATGTACACTTTCAATGCTATCTGGATCAAAATACCATCAGCATTTTTCAAAATGCTGGAACAAACAATCCTAAAATTTGTATGGAACCAGAAAAGACCCTGAATTGCCAAGGAACTGTTGAAAAAGAAAAACTAAGCTGAGGTCATCATGTTGCCTGATTTCAAGCTATATTACAAAGCTGTGGTCACCAAGACTGCATGGCACTGGCACAAAGGCGGACACATAGACCAATGGAAGAGAGTAGAGAGCCCAGACATGGACCCTCAACTCCATGGTCAACTAATATTCAACACAGCAAGAAAAAATGTCTAGTGGAAAAAAGACGGTCTCTTCAATAAATGGTGCTGGGAAAATTGGACAGCTATATACAGAAGAATGAAACTAGACCATTCTCTTACACCATAAATAAAGATAACCTAAAAATGAATGAAGATCTCAGTGTGAGATGGGAATCCATCAAAATCCTAGAGGAGAACCTCTTCAACGTTGGCCACAGCAACTCCTTTAGAGACACATCTCCAAAGGCAGGGGAAAGAAAAGCGAAAATGAACTTTTGGGACTTCATCTAGATAAAAAGCTGCTGCACAACAATGGAAATAGTCAACAAAACAATGAGGTAACCCACGCAATGGGAAAAGATATTTGCAAACGACACTACAGACAAAAGGCTGGTATCCAAGATCTATAAAGAACTTCTCAAACTCAACACTCGAAAGATAATCAAGTCAAATAATGGGCAGAAGACATGAACAGACACTTCTCCAATGAAGAAATACAAATGACTAACAGACACGTGAAAAAAAAATGTTCATCATTAGCCATCAGGGAAATTCAAATCAAAACCACATTGAGATACCACCTTACACCGGTTGGTGTAAGAATGGCCAAAATTGACAAGACAATAAATGGGAAATGTTGGAGAGGTTGTGGGGAAAGGAGAACCCTCTTACACTGTTAGTGGGAATGCAAGTTGGTGCAGCCACTTTGGAAAACAGCATGGAGGTTCCTCAAAATATTAAAAATAAAGCTACCTTATGACCCAGAAATTGCACTATTGGGTATTTACACCAAAGATACAGATGTAGTGAAAAGAAGGGCCTTAAGTACCCCAATGTTCATAGCAGCAATGTCCACAATAGCCAAACTGTGGAAAAAGCCGAGAGGCCCTTCAACAGATGAGTGGATAAAGATGTTGTCCATGCACACAATGGAATATTACTCAGCCATCACAAAAGATGAATACCCAACTTTTGCATCAACATAGATGAGACTGGTGAAGATTCATGGGTGAAACTTATTTCACTGGGTGAAATAAGTCAAGAAGAGAAAGTCAATTTTCATATGGTTTCATTTTTTTGTGGAATATAAGGAATAACATGGAGGATATTAGGAGAGGGAAGGGAAAAATGAAGGGCAGGAAATCAGAGGGGGATATGAAGCATAAAAGACTATAGACTCTGAGAAAGAAACTGAGGTTTTTAGATGGGAGGGGGGTGGGAGGAAGGGTTAGCCTGGTAATGGGTATTAAGGAGAGTATGTATTGCATGGAGCACTGGGTGCTTTAGGCATACAATGAATCGTGGAACAGTACATTAAAAACTAATGATGTACTGTATGGTGACCAAATAACAATAATAAATAAATAAAAATGAAATATAATAACCTAAAATGCAAATAAATAAATAAAATGGGGATAGTAATAATATCTGCTTCATTGGATTCTTTTTTTCCTTTTCCCCCAAATATTTATTTAAATTCCTGTTAGTTAACATACAGTGTAATATTACTTTCAGGCACACAACTTAATCATTGAACATTTCCATACAACTTCAGTGTTATTCAAAAATGCTCTCCCTAATCCCCATCACCTGTTTAATTCACCATCATGCCTACATCCACACTGGTAATCATGAATTTGTTCCCTATAATTAAGTCTGTTTCTTGGTTTTCCTCTTTTTCCCCCCTGCTTATAACAAATGCCATGTGATCTCACTTATATGTAGAATCTTAAAAATGAGACAAATGAAGAAACAAACAAAAACAGAGATGGAACCATAAATACAGAGAACAAACTTGTGATTGCCAGAAGGAAAAGGGTGGGACGGATGTGTAAAATAAGTGAATGGGATTAAGAGGTTAAAAACTTCCAGTTATAAAATAAATAAGTAGGTCATGATGAGGAATAGCAAGACATAGAGGATATGGTCATTAATATTGGAATAATGTATGGTGACATGGTAACTACACTTATCATGGCAGAACATAATGTATAGAATTGTTGAATCACTATGTTGTATACCTGAAACTAATATAATGTTTATGTCAACTGTACTTCAATTTTAAAAAGAAAGTAACAATAAAACACTTACCCTTGATAATCAGGTTTACCTTACTAAATTTTGTGTTCTCTTATTCATCGTTGAATCCTGGAGGAATTTCCTTAACATAAGAGGTAATAAATGAATAGTAATTATATTTGCTGATCTGAAAATGAGGACATATGGTCTGAAAATGATTTTTTTTTGAAATCTGTGTACTCTGTATATGTTTTTGCACAGATATGGCATCATGTTTAGGTAATATATATGTCACATTTCCATTATTAAAAGGAAGGTACATGAAGTCAGAGTTGTCCATATAAAAAGTGCAAATGTATGGTGTCTTTATTACCTGTAGTGTCAATGGAAGAAACTGTGAGTAACATGAGTCAGATTCCCTCAGGATTTAAATTACTCAGCAGTTGTAAAATGAGTACCTTTTGCAAATTCCTTCACTCTTTCTGGTCTACAATATCTCAGGGTACCATTTTGTGGTACTAAATAGAATCCAAGAGAGGTGGTTGCATTTTTAATGCAGCTGCCAACACACTCACCTAAATGTGTATGTGTGTTTCTGCAAGTGTGCATATGCATGTGTGTGACTTCACTCAAAAGGAAGAAGTTTTAATAATAACTTTTTTAAAAGATTTTATTTATTCATTTGACAGACAGAGATCACAAGTAGGCAGAGAGGCAGGCGGAAAGAGAGGAAGGGAAGCAGGCTCCCTGCTGAGCAGAGAGCCTGACACGGAGTTCGATCCCAGGACCCTGGGATCATGACCTGAGCTGAAGACAGAGGCTTTAACCCACTGAGCCACCCAGGCGCCCCACTAATAACTTTTACATATTTAATTTTGTAGGAAGGAGAGAAGATCGTGGAGGAGCAGGAGGACCCTAGGCTCATCTCGTCCCACAAACCCAACTAGATAACTACCAAATCATTCTAAATACCACAAAAATCAACCTGAAGACTGGAAGAAGAAACTCCACAACTAAAGGGAGAGAAGCCACATCGGAGAAGATAGGAAGTACAGAGACATGGTGTGGGGGATAAATCGATCATGGGTACTGCAGAATGGAGAGAGCCATGTCATGGAGAAAGGTGAGAGAGAGAGGAGCATACAGGTGAACACACAAAGAGAACATCTCCCCAAAGCCATTGGCTGGGAAAACAAGAGGGGCTGATTTTCATGAGTTCTTGCAACAGGCAGGGCTTAAAGACTGAAGTTTTAAAGATCCTGGACTTGGCTGGAATAGAACCCTGAGGGCCCTGCCCTACTCCTGGATAGAAGGCAGGCAAACAACCTGGGACAGATGATATAGAAACAGCAATGCAAAGAACTCCTGGGGCACAGAGAGGGGAGATTATTCACTCTGGTTGGAGCTTGTGCCAGAGAGTCAGCACCCATGGAGAGGCCTCTCCTAGGACAAAGGAGCTAGCAGCACTACTTCCCTACTCTGACCATCAGCATAAACACAGAACCACCTGCAGAAAGCAGCTCATCCTTGACACTGGCTGTCTAAATTGCTTACACCAAGTCACATACCCCTGTGCTCTGGTGTGACTGCCTTTCTTGGTCAAACTTGCCTGAGTCCCAGCATGGCAGGACCCTTCCTCAGAAGGTCAGTATAGGCCCCTGCCAAATCTATGTCCATAAAGCCTGGAGTTTTAAAACTCAGCAGACTTGGGTTGGATAGAAGTTGGAGGGCATCTCACTGCTCTTGTTGAGAAGACAAACAAATAACCCAGAAGCACACAGTGTGGAAATAGCGGTCTGAAAAATGCCTAGGACACACAGTGGGGGAGATTGTATTCTTTTCTCCCAGTGCTTCCCTGAGAGCCATCATGATCGAAATGCCTCTTCAGGGAAAAAGGAACTGGCTGATGCCATTTCCCTCCACCCATGCCTCAGCATAAACCAAGAGCCACTTACAGTAAGCACCAAAGTTCTGACACTGGTTGCCTAATCTGCTTACACCAAGTCCAACACGACTGCACTCTGGCTGTATTGCCATTCTCAGTCGTTTGCCTCAATCCCCGTATGTCGGGCCCCTTCACTAGAAGACCAGCAATAACACCTGCCCACATCACCTCTCCCAACCAGAGATTCTGTAGGGCTTCTGTTCTAGTGGAAGTAGTATCAGGTCTCATTTAAAGAGCAGATTGGAGTACACCTAGTTAAAACTTGCCACATTCTGGGCAAGGAAAAAACACTAAGTACTGCAGGTAAAGAGAGCAAAAAAGATGACTGGACTAAGGATAGACCAACCAGAACACAACATTGCAGAACATGCAGCACACACAAGAGGCACAGCCTGAAGTGGGAGGCCTGGGATGCGATATAATAACTTTTTCATAAAGCTATTACTATCAAGTAAAGCAACATAATGGTCTTTTTAAAACACAGAAGCAGACTCTCAGACAAAATGTCAAGACAGAGGAATTCATCCCAACTATAAAAAACAAGATAAGTTCATAAGTTCATAAGCCAGAGATCTAAGCAAACCAATATAAGTAACATTCCTGATGGAGAATTTAAAACAACAATCATAAGGATCACCTAGGCAGAAAGTCAACAAGGAAACAATGGCTTTGAATGATGCACTGGACCAGACAGACTTAACAGATCTATTCAGAACATTTCATCTTAAAGCAGCAGAAAGCAATTTCTTTTCAAGTGCAGTGGGACATTCTCCAGAATAGGTCACATAGTAAATCACAAATTAGGCCTCAATAAGTACAAAAAGACTGAGATCATACCATGCATATATTCTGACCACAATGCTATGAAACTTGAAATCAACCACAAGAAAAAACAATTTGGTAAGACTACAAATATATGGAGGTTAAAGAACACGCTGCTAAAGAATGACTGGGTCTACCAGGAAATAAAAGAAGAAATTTAAAAAAAATACATGGAAGCAAATAAAAAGAAAACATGATGGTCCAAAATTTCTTGGATGCAGCAAGGCAGTCCTAGGAAGGAAGTATATAGTAATACAGGCCTACCACAAGAAGGGAAAAAAATCTCAAATAAACAAACCAAACTTTATACAAATAAGGAGCTAGAAAGAGAACAGCAAATAAAGCCTAACATCAGCAGAAGAAGGAAATGATAAAGTTTAGAGCAGAAATAAATGATATAGAAACTAAAATAACTAAAAAAACAAACCAAAACCAGAACAGAACAATGAAACCAAGAACTGATTCTTTGAAAAAAAAAAAAAAAACAACTAACAAAATTGATAAAACCCTAGTCATATTTGTAAAAGAAAATAGAAAGGAACCAATATAATAAAATCAAAAAATAGGAGAAATAACTACCAACCTCACAGAAATACTAACAATTATAATAGAATATTATGAAAAATTATATACCAACAAATTGGACAACATGCAAGGGATAAATTCCTAGAAAGATATAAATTACCAAAACTGAAACAGGAAGAAATAGAAAACTCTAACAGACCAATAACCTGCAAAGAAACTGATCTGTTATCAAAAAGCTCTCAACAAATAAGTCCAGGTCTGAATGGCTTCACCAGTGAATTCTACCAAACATTTAAAGAGGTGTTAATACCTGTTATGAAACTATTCCAAAAAATAGAAAAGGAAGGAAAACTTCCAAATTCACTCTATGAGATCAGCATTACCCTAATACCAAAATCAGATTAAGATGCCACATAAGAAAAGAACTATAAGCCAATATCTCTGATGAACATTGATGCCAAAATTCTCATTGAAATACTAGCAAAATGAATCCAACAGTACATTAAAAGAATCAGTCACAACATGCAAGCGGAAATTATTCCTGGGCTGCATGTGTGGTTCAGTATTCACAAATCAATGTGTCACACTAGATTAATAAAAAAAAGGATAAGAATCATAAGATCATTTTAATAGATGTAGAAGAAGCATATGACAATGTACACCATCCATTCATGTTTAAAAACCCTCAGCAATGTCAGGTTAGAGCAAGCATACCTCAGCATCATAAAGGTGATATGTGAAAAACCCACAGCTCATATCTTTCTCAAAATATACATTATATATATATATATGTATGTATATATATATGTGTGTGTGTGTGTGTGTGTGTGTATACCATATTTTCTTTATCCATTCATCTATCACTGGAGATTCAGACTGCTTCCATAATCTAGCTATTGTAAATAATGCTTCAGTAGTCAAGTCCAGGAGCACAGAAAACCCTCATCAAAATCAATAAATATGGGTCAACACCTCAACATAGTATAGTGAAAGTTGCAAATCTGAGAGACAAAGAGAAAATCCTGAAAGCAGCTCAGGACAAGAGGTCTGTAAACTACAAGGGTAGAAATATTAGACTGGCAGGAGGCCTATCCACAGAGACCTGGTAGGCCAGAAAGGACTGGCATGATATATTCAGTGTAATAAATTAGAAAAAGATGCAGCCAAGATTACTTTTCCACCAAGGCTGACATTCAGAATAGAAGGGGAGCTTGGATGACAAATATAAACTAAAAGAATTTGTGATCACTAAACCAGCCCTGCAAGAAATATTAAAGGGGATTCTTAAAGCAAAGAGAGAGCCCAAAAGTAACGCAGACCTAAAAGAAACAGAGACAATGTATACAAACTGACTTTACAGGTAATAAAATGGCACTAAATATCTTTTGAAAGTTACTCTGCATGTAAAAGGGGTAAATGCCCTGATCAAAAGACACAGGGTATCAGACTGGATTTAAAAAGTGGCCCCATTGATATGCTATCTGCAAGACTTTCATTTTAGACCCAAACACACCACCAGATTGAAAACGAAGAGTGGAGAAATGTTTATCATGCTAATGGACATCAAAAGAAAGCTGGAGTAGCAATACATATATTAGACAAATTAGATTTTAACCCAAAGACTGTAATGAGAGATGAAGAACATCACTATATCATAATTAAAGGGACTATCCAACAAGAAGATCAAACAAATATAAATATTTATGCTCCTAACTTGGGAGCAGCCAATTATATAAATCAATTAGAAAGAGACTTAAAGAAATTCATTGATAATAATTCAATAACAGCAGGGGACTTTAACTCCCCCCTCATTGCAAAATATCTAAGCAGAATTATCAACAGAATATCCACAAGAAAATGAGGGAATTGAATGACACACCGGACCAGATGGACTTCACAGGTATATACAGAACATTCCATCCTAAAAAACAGAATATTTATTCTTTTCAAGTGCACCTAGACCTCCTCCAGAATAGATCACATTCTGGGTCACAAATCAGGTCACAACTGGTACCAAAAGATTGGAATTATTCCCTGCATATTTTCAGACCACAATGCTTTAAAGCTTGAACTCAATCACAAGAGAAAATTTGGAAGGAACTCAAACACTTTGAGGCTAAAGAGCATCTTACTAAAAAATGAATGTACCAACCAGGAAATTAAAGAATTTATAAAATTCAAGGAAACTAATGAGAATGAAAAGACATCTGTTCAAAACCTTTTGAATACAACAAAGGTAGAATTAAGTCAGAGGGCTCCAGTGGTCTGGAGGGCTTTCTGGAGAACCGACTGCATTCTTTGTCTGTTTCTGCTTTATTGTTTTTTCATTTGTATTGATTTTTAGATTCCTCATATAAGTGAAATCATATCATGTTTGTCTCTGAATTATCTCACTGTAATAATATCTTCTAGGTGCATCCATGTTGTCACAAATGACAAGAGCTCATTCTTTTTTATGGCCGTGTAATATTCCATTATGCATATAAGATATATTATGTATATTATATATATGATTATAGATAGATAGATATAGATAATTTTTATCGATTCATCTATCAATGGACACTTAAGTTGCCTCTATGCCTTGCTTATTGTTAGTAGAACTAGATAGACTCAACAGCAAAATACAAATGGAAAAATAAAGTGTCAGTGAACATGATAGGTCAATAGAAATTGTTTCATCTAAAGACAGGGAGAAAAAGGACTACAAGAAGCAGTCTAGCTTACAAAGACTTGGAATAACAGAGAGATGGAGACAGAAAAAATATTTGGAGAAATAACGTATGAGAATTTCACTAAATTGTTGCAAACACACTTACAGTTACCAGTAGCTTGGCAAACTCAAAGCAATATATACACGAGGAAAACTACATATAAGTACCTGATGGTTAAACTGCTGAAAACCAAAAATTAAAGGAAAAACTTGAAAGTAGCCAGAGGAAATAAAAAGTTACATCAAAAGCAATGGAGGTCCAAAGACAACCAAACAATATCTTTAAAGTGTTTTTCTCTCCTGCTTTCTTCCTCTTTGCAAATTCTATTTATTATATTTTGTTCCATTTTACATGTAGTTTTCTCCTTTTTAGTCCATGTGAACTCATTCTTCGTACCTTGGCTAAAGCATTTCTTTTCATAAATCCTTCCTGACTTTATAGTTTTTTTAAAATGACCTTCCTCTCTGCTAATTACATATATTTTCAAGTCTCGATTATAATTTGAGACTCAATCTCGTATTGCTGACTTTTTAAAAAATACTTTTCTTCCTATTAGTTTGTGAGGTCCTTGATGAAAGATATTACCACATTCATTTTTTATGCTCTCCTAGTACTTTGCCTGCGAGTGCAAAATGCTACAAATTAATAGATGACCAAAATATGTGCCCACATTATCCATTTAGAATATACTGGGGGAAAACATTAAAGAAGTTAATATTAAGGAAAATATCACAATTGTGACTAGTGATAGAAATAAACTGTAATACAAAGAAAAGAACAGGGAAAGAAAGAAAAGAAAATAACTTAGTAAACCAATTTAGAGTTGGAGTTAAGGAGAATTTTGTAGAGACATACTTGGTCTGTTTTATGGTTGTGGTTCCAACGAGTTATTTTTGCTCCATTTATAGGTACTTTCTATAATATTTATGGATTTTTTTAAATCACGGATGTGAAACTTTTCTCTAAGTTCCCAGGCCAGCCTAGCATGAATTAAAGAACATTAAGAAAGTAAATATTGACTTCACAGATGACCCATAAGAGTTCAAAAAGAGACTAATTTTGGTAAACAAAACTATTATTTGGAGGCAGAAGGAGGAATAGAAACAGCTCCTTTCTGATTATTGTAGTAACCCTAGAGTAAGGGATTGAAGACTACCTGTTTCTTTCCCTTTCTTCCACTTCTTTGACTCATGTATTTCCTGGATGTGTAACCCATACTCACTAGATCTTAAATAATCAATATCTAAATATCTTTTGTTTTGATCAGGAAGTGAGGCAAGAGGAAATATGTATATAGTTTATCTCTAGAAAATAATCGAATTTCCCTTTACAGTATTTTTTCTGCTACTAGCTTTTGATTAAAGTTGTTAATGGAAGACAAATTGATGAGCTTGAGAACCAAATTATATTTCTCATTCTTATTCTCCTTAAGAGGACACAAAGGTATCAAAATGTAGGCAGGCAGAATGATTGAGATATAACGGATCCTGAATAAATAGTAGATTGGTTCTGATTAAAAATTCATCATGCCTTACTTATTTTTCAGACTATTCCTCATCTGGGATTAGTATTCTTCCAAGATAAATACATGAATTGGCCATTAAAGTATAGGATCATAACAAAGGGAGTGCAGACTCCATATTAGAAGAAACCAATATTATTCCCTTTGGCCCTCAGCATAGAACCACACTCAGTAGTGTTTATTAGACATCATCATTCATTTTCCAGCCAACAACAACAAAAAATGATTGCCTACTATCTGCTTGGAACTGTTGTATACCCTGTGGATACAGTGGTATCTGAGATTAAGTCTTATTCTCATGGATTTTCCATTGTGGAGAGGGAGAGGAGGCAGACAGTTAACAAATAAGGAAGCAAATAAGATAATTTTAGATTGTGATAAATTATAAAAGTACAGAAAACAGGGTGATGTGACTTGGAAGTGGACAGTGTTAATGGGAAGACTCTTTGAAGAGATGATATTTGAATTGAGACTGAAATCTGAGCAAAACCCTTTGTACAGAAGGTCAGGGAAAGAAGCACCTTTGTGGCTCATCAGCTAAGTATGACTCTTGATTTTGGGTCAGGTCATCATCTCATAGTTGTGAGATTGAGCTCCATGTTGGGCTTCACACTGGGCAAAGAGTCTGCTTAAGATTCTCTCCTCCTCTCCCTCTGTCAAAAAAAAAAAAAAAAGGCCATGGAAAGAACTAAGCAGAAAGAGCAAGTTCGTAGGATATTGTTAAGATATTTAGTTTTATTGCCGGCTCAGTGGAAAATCACATTAGAGGGCTTTCTTCGCAGGAACAATTCTGAATGCTGTGCAGAGAATGGTTTTCAGGGTTCCACGACTGGAAGGAGAGAGAAAAGTTCAAAATCTGACAGAAGTCTAAGAGAAATTTATTGATAACTTGGACTAGAAATTGACAGTGGAAAGAAAAAGAAGTAATCTATTTTAGAAGTGGAATGTTTACTGATAGATTGGACATGGGACATAAGGGAAAAAGAGAAACTAAGTGTGACCAAAAATTTTGGTTTAAGTAGCTGAATGAAGGGGGAACACTGGAGGAGGAACAGGGGTGTTTTGTGGGGGTAGGGATGAAATCTTTGGTTTTGAAATGGTTAGTTGGAGACACCTACTAAATATCTAAGTGGAAGTCTTGTATAGGCAGTTGGATATATAAATCTGGATCCCAGGAAACAGTTTTGAAGTAGAAATAGAAATTTGATTTTCATCAGGATATGGGTGCTATTTAAAGTCATGTTACTGGACTTATGGACAGAGTGTAGATATAGAGAAAAAGAGAGGTTAGTAACAAGACCTCAGGTGTTCCAACATTTAGTAATCAGGTAATGAAGGAGCATCTGGGCCAGCAAAAGGAATTGGGACAGATCACATAAAGCAATAGGAGCAAAAAGAGAGTGTGGTGTCATGGGAGCAAAGAGAGCAAAGAAAGTATTTCAAGAATTAGGGAATAACCAACTCTATTTAATTCTATTATTTAATGGTACTGGGAGAAAAGTCAGATGAAGAGAGAAATAACATTGGACTTGGCAGCATGGGATGGTTGATATCCTTGACAAGAGTTGTTTTAGCAGAGTAATGGCCATAGAAACAAGCCTGGCATGGTTTGACAAGTGAGAGAGGTTAGGGAGTGGCTACAATAAGGGTGGACAGATTTATTTTGAAATGTTCTATAGTGACAGGAAGCAGAAAAAAGAGGTAGTAGCTGGGAGATAATGTGGAGTTTAGTTTTGTTTTGTTTTGTTTTGTTTTTTTGTAAGGAAAGTCTATATATCAATAAGGATGACCCAGTAATGAAGGATAAAAGTTGTACTACAAGATAGAATGGGAATAATTACATAAATAAAGTCCTGAGAGGCCCAGAAGAAGAAGGATCCTGAGCAGTGTGAAAACTGTGCTTGTGTGAAAAACCAACTCCCCCCACTCAACCATTTGGAGGAGTTGGTTTTTCACACAAGCACAGATACTTTATCCAAATAGATTTAATGGATACAGATACCAAAACTGGGAAAGTGAGAGGTACATAAAAGTCCCTCTACATGTTGAGAACCCCCCCCCCTACTTTTTTCTATGGTATTCTTCCCAGTATATCCACACTGCTGAAGCTAGAGTGACTCCCAAGGTCAAATTTTAGATAAGCCTCTTTTCGTCACATCAGAAATACTTTTCTCTCTTGCTTGCTAGAGAAAGAGACCTGGACTTATGAACTTAGGTCCACAATGGAAAGAAAGGTAGCCCTTTTAAGACCTGATGTATGGAATGGTCAGGAACCCTTGATTCTGACTACTATGACATCAGGGATCAAAGACCAGAGGGACTGGCTATAGACACAAGTGAAGCCTTCTTCTCAAGCTTCATAGAAATCACACTTTCAAGAGTCATGATTTTCTTCTTTTGTTTTTTTGTGATTTTTTGCTTTATTTTGAAGACGATCGCAAAAACAAAGCAGAAGAGGAAGGCCCAAAGACAAAGGAAAGATAATTAGACAACGGAGGAGAAATAATGGGTACGTCTCATTCTTCTTGTTTATATCAGTTCATCTTTCCAAATACCTAATTTTTATCTCATCTCTGATATTATTACCTGTCCAAGATTCCCCACTCCCCAGAGGTTGTTGTGGACATGAGTTGAAACTTAGGAATGAGTCATGGTGCATATTTCACATATTAATCTTTTTTTTTAATCAGAAAATACAATGTTTTATAGTCTGCATCAAATTTCTCCATATCAAAATATCTCTATCAAAGTAGCAATGTAAAAATACCTTTGATTTCAATGTGGCTCCATCAAAATGGCCATGTCACTAAGTTATGTATCCACACAACCAGTGTGGCTATAAGAATAAGCTTTGTGTAGATCTGGTCTGGATACATTGTTATATGCCTCATATCTGTGATAAAATGCCAGTATCTTGTTTCAGTGCTCATAATTATTACAACTTATTCTTTGCTAATGCACTTAAAGTATTGTCTTTAAGTACCAACTATTTAAAAATTGATTTGTATGTATTAGCTTCCCTCCAAAATTCTCTGCAGTATGCTGTCACTATTTGAGGCTGCGGCTCTCAAAATTCAGTCTGAGTTACTTTTGTCAACTGTTTTCTCTGGTTATTTTTTCCACACTATAACAATGAGAAGGGGGGGTTATATTTAATTCTTTTGGATAGAAATGTCACTTAATGCTTAGAGTGATATCTGAAGTAAATCTTCCATTTCTATATCTCCTTCAGTAAGCCATTCTCCATCATGGATAAATAGATGATGGATAGATGATAGATAGATAAGTAGATATATGATAGATAATAGATAGATGATAGATGACAGAAATGTGAGATAAGCTTGCTCAGTTGTCACTATTAGTAAGCATTTGTTTTTTTAGCAATACCTTTGTTTATGTGTTATTTATAAGAATCTTGCCTGGACCTACATTGACATTTAAATGTTTAGCAGGTAGAATCAATGTAGGCTATGCTGTTTCAAATTTCCTTAAAACCATGGTTAAAATTTCCTTCCTTCCTTCCTCCCTTCCTTCCTTCCTTCCTTCCTTCCTTCCTTCCTTCCTTCCTCTATGTGCAGAGCCCCTGGAGCTCATCCCATCAGAGCATCCTTCCTAGAAGACCTGTACCTCCACCACCAAAGTTTTCTGGAAGAAATTACATGTAAGCTCTCTTAAAAGGAAAGTTAAAATTTGTAAATACTGAAAAAGATAAAAAGCTCAATCTTATTTGGAAAGAATTTTAGTAGAGAGTTTTATGCATTCATTTTTCAGTAAGAAGTGGGCTTGAAGATAGGAAGAGGCATAGTCAAAGATAACAATGTTTCTAGCCATAAATATCTACATAGCTGTATTTATGCCAGATTAGAAGATAACTCTTTGACAAATTTCCTAAGAAAAAATTCAGCACTGACCAAATTAATCTGTAAGAGTTTTATAAATGTACTTCTGCCTCTAGTACATGAACACTGGTTCCATTCGCAAGATTGGGAAAATTTTCACAGAAAATTTGTTCCACTATATCTTCCAGTTTTATTTCTTTCTCCTCCCCCTCAGGGATTCCAATAATTCTGACATTGGAATGTTTCATGGCATCATTTATTTCCCTGATTCTGTTTTCATGGTTTCTAAGCTGTTTGTTCCAGGCTTCCTCCTGATCATTTCTCTCTATCTGTTTGTCCTCAAGATCACTAATTCTATCTTCTGTCTCAGTTACCCTAGGTTTTAGAGAATTTAGATTAGATTGGAACTCATTGAGAACATTGTGAACATCATCCCTGGTGGCTTTCAGTTCTGCCCTAATCAATTCCATTTTGTCATCCATGGCTTTCTCCATCCTAGCTATTGCCTGGATAATTGTTAGCCTGAATTCCCTTTCTGACATATTGTCTATGTTGATAGCCATTAGCTCTGTTGCAGAAGGCCCACCCTCTGAATTTTTCTTCTGTTGGGCATTCCTCCTCCTAGTCATTTTGGTGAGAGAGGGTTGAACGGATGTAGCTGAATGTGTCTACCATGGTGCAGGCAAGGTGCACCTTAGAACACTTCTGAGCAATCAAGAGTCCCCACCCAAACTAAAGAAAAAAGAAAGAGAGAAAAAAGGAAAAAGAAAAAGAGAGAGAGAGAGAGAGAGAGAGAGAGGGAAAAAAAGAAAGATAAAATAAAAGAGAAGGCCCAACCCAAATGGGCCCAAAGGTAAGATTTATGAAGTATACAAAGAAAAATAGACAAACAAAAAGACTGATAAAAGTAGATGACAAGATGGGGCGCCTGGGTGGCTCAGTGGGTTAAAGCCTCTGCCTTTGGCTCAGGTCATGATCCCAGGGTCCTGGGATCAAGCCCCACATCGGGCTTTCTGCTTGCCAGGGAGCCTGTTTCCTCCTCTCTCTCTCTCTGCCTGCCTCTCTGCCTACATGTGATCTCTGTCTGTCAAATAAATAAATAAAAATCTTTTAAAAAAAAGTAGATGAGAAGAGAAAAAAATATATATATATAAACAAAACAAAAAAAGAACCTCGTCAAAAGGAACCCCAAGTATAGGATTTATATACTACCAGGACAAACACAAATACACAGAAACACTGGTGGAAGAAAAAGATGGGAGAGTGGTTATATATTCTCAGTGTGAGCGAGGAAGTTTGTTTTGATTCTTCCTGGATGTATCTTGATATCTTTGTTAAAGGACTCAACTTTTCTAAGATAGAGGGGGATTAAAAATTGGTTTACATATAGGGATAGCATTTATTGGGGAAAGGGGATTACCTTCAAGTTTAACTCTATATGAATATTAAAAAATAAAAATAAAAAAATAATAAACTAAATTAAACTAAAATTACATTAAAATATAGAAAAGCAAAAGAAAAACACAGGTATATGCATCAAATAGTTCAGGTTAGAAGGTTATTATGGAATGTGATGTACTGGACATCTCACTGTGATGGTAAACAGGTTAAAAAATTATCTATAAAATAATGAACCAGAATATTGGGAACAAATTAAAAATAAAGGTTGTATCTATGAAGTAGTGGTGGTTGTTCTCTTGCCCTTTTTTTTTTTTTTGCTTTCTGGGGGAGGGGCCTGCAGTCAATGATTTTCCCGAGTTAAGTCCTCCCCCCCATCAATGGGGTGGGCTCTGAGGAAACCGGTTTTTCAGGCTTTTGTTCTCTGGAGGTTTTTTTATTTGTTTGTTTGTTTGTTTTCTCTCGCCTTGTTGGCTCTGGATGGTTTTTGGAGGTTTAGAGGAAAACAAATGGCACCCAGACCTCCCTTTCAGAGATAAACCTCAGTCTGTTCCCCTCTGGGTGCTCCAGAGCACATAAATTCCCCCTTGGGCACTGGCAGAGCACGTTCCCAATCACACGGTCCCTGGGGACACAGGAGCTCCTGCTTGTACCTAAAACTATGACAGCGAAGGCTGTCTGGGCAGCTCCAGACCGCCAGAGAGGTCCCAAGCAGCAATAGCATACTGAGATTTTCCCACTGGCCCGGGCTGGGAGTGCTCAGACTCTCTGGGTCCTAGAGCACTGTGGTGGCACCTGCACGCAACTCTCTCAGGGGAGGGTGTGGGGTGCGACTCAGACTCTGGTCGCGTGGCCTGCATGCGTGGAGAGTGCAAAGGGCTGTGGTTCTGCTGACTGGTGAGGCTCCCAGCCCCTCCTGGGGGCCACACCCATGCTCTCTCAGGCACGTTCGTTCGTGGCTCAGGGACCAAGACTTGGTTTCTTCGCTGCACTCTCTCTGGCTCAGCGCCAGGGGAGGCTGTCCTGGGTCCTGGGACTTAAGACCCTGTCACCAACCACCCCAATTCCCAAAATTTACCCCCACGATCCTTTGCTCTTTTTGAGTGCTTTCAACCAGGCTCCAAGTTAGTGCTGGTCCCCAGTAGCAGGGCACTCTCGTATTGGGGTATTACTTTCCAATGGGTCACTTCTTGTGGCTCCCTCCCCCTTTTGTTTAACTTCTGATATCAGTCCAATGTTCCCACTCCACTTTACCTGCCCACTGGAGTCTTCTGCCCCTGTAGAGATCCAGAAGTGTATAATTCTAATCTCAGGCTGATTTCATGGATGATCAGAGTTCCTTGGTAGGTAATCAGCTCACTTTAGGGTACAGATTGAAATGGCGCCTCCTCCTAGTTCCCTGCCATCTTGTCCATAATAACAGTATTAGAATATTTTAATTTGACTATATACTTACCTTTATCAGTTAATTTTGCACTTTTACGTTTCCATGTTACTAATGAGTATGTGTATATATATACATATATATATATATTTTTTTTTTCAGCTTGCAAAACTCTCTTTAACATTTCTTGTTAGGCATGTCTAGTAGTGAAAACTAAATTCCCTTAGATTTTGATTGGGAGTTTTTTATCTCTCCTTCATTTCTGAAAGACAACTTTGGTGGGTAAATTATTCTTGGCTTGTTGTTCCCTCATCTTTGGGGGCTTTGAATGTATCTTTCTTGGCTTGCAAGGTTTCTGCAGAGAAATTTGCTGATAGCCTTATTGTGTCACCCTTGTATGTAATAAGTCCTTTTTCTCTTACTGATTTCAAAATTTTATCTTTGCCTTTCATTTTTGAGATTTATTATAAAATATATTGTTCAATATTCATTTGGGTTTTATTTGTTTAAGGATCTTTGGGATTTTTGGACCTGGATGGCCATATTTTCCTAAGATTTGGAAAGTCTACTTAAATAGGTTTTCTGCCCCTTTCTCTCATTCTTCTTCTGAGACTCTCATAATGCTAATGTTACTTTTTTCTAAGATTTTATTTATTTATTTGAGAGGGAGAGCATGAGCAAGGAGAGGGGCAGAGGAAGAGAGAAAAGTAGGCTCCCCACCAAGCAGTGAACCTGATGTGGGACTCAATCCCAGGACTCTGAGATCATTCCCTGAGTTCAAGACAGTCTCTTAACCAACTGAGCCACCCAGGCACCCCAATACCCATGTTATTTTACTTATCATGTCCCATAATTCACATAGGTTTTATTCATGCTTTCTCATTTTTTGTTCTTCTTTTTTGATTGGATAATTTCTCTTGATATTATCTGTTTTCAAGCACACAGACTCTATTTTCTGCTTGGTGAAGCTTGCTTTTGAAGATTTTTTATTCATTTTTATTTCATTCATTGTATTCTGCAACTTAAGAATATATGTTTGGTTTGTTTTTATGATTTGTATCTCTTTCTTGAACTTCCCATTTTGTTTATGCATTGCTTTCCTGAGTTGAATTGTCTATTTTTTTAAATTTTTAATCTTTTCTTAATTTTTATTGAAATATAATTAACATACAATGTTATATTAGTTTCATGTATACAACATATCAATTCAATAATTTTATACCTTACTCAATGATAACTACAATAAGTGAAGTCACCATCTGTCATCATATGTTATTACAATATTATTGACTATATTCCCTATGTTGTACTTTTTATCCATGGCTAATATATTTTATAACTGGAAGTTTGTGTCTCTTAATGCCCTTTATCTATTTTATCCATTTTTCCACCACTTCCCCTCTGGCAACCACCAGTTTATTCCATGAAATTAAGAGTCGTTTGTTTACTTTTTTTTTTTCAGATTCCACATATAAATGAAATCATATGGTATTTGTCTTTGTCTGATATATTTCACTTAGTGTAGTACCCTCTAGATCCATCCATGTTGTTGTGGAAAGATCTTATTTTTTATAGCTGAGTAATATTCCAATGTATTTATATATCACATTTTATTTTTATCCATTCATCTATTGGTGAACACTTGGGTTGCTTCCATATCTTGGTTATTTTTTTGAGATTTTTATTTATCTATTTAGAGGGAGAGGGAGAGAGAAAATCTTAAGCAGACTCAGGCCTGATCACAGAACCTGACACAGGGCTTAAGCCCACCATGCCGAGATCATGACCTGAGTTGAAATCAAGCATAGGATGCATAACCAATTGAGCCACTCAGGTGTCCCCATATCTTGGCTATAGTGAACAATGCTGCAATAAACATTAAGGTGTATATATCTTTTCAAAGTAGTGTTTTCATTGTCTTTGGATAAATGCCAAATAGAGAAATTACTGGATCATATAGTATTTCTATTTTTATTTTTTCACAGTGACATGGAAAAGAATAAAGTTGGACCACTTTCATGTACCATGCAATGCACAAAAATAAAACTCAGAATGGATTAAAGTCCTAAATGTGTAACCTGAAACCATAGAATTCCTAGAAGAAAACATGGGCAGTGATATATTTGAAATCAGCCTTAACATTTTTCTAGAAATGTCTTCTCAAGCAGGAGAAACAAAAGAAAAAATAAGCTATTGGAGATACACCAAAATATAAAGCTTTTTGAAGTGATGGAAACCATCGACAAGGTGAAAAGACAGCCTACAAATTGAGAGAAGATATTCACAAATGATATATCTGATAAAGGGTTAATATCTAAAATATATTTTTAAAATTATACAACTCAACACCAAAAAAAAAAAATCAGATAACCTGATTAAAATGGGTAGAGGACCTGAATAAACACTTTTCCAAAAAAAGCATAGAAATAGCCAAAAGACATATGAAAAGATGCTCAACATGATTAAGGATCAGGGAAAGGCAAATCAAAACCACAATAAGATATTACCTCATAGCTGTCAGAATGGCTAAGCTCTAAAAGACAAGAAATAACAAGTATTGGCAAAATGCAGAGAAGGAACATTAGTGCACTGTTAGTAGGAATGTAAATTGGTGCAGTCATTGTGAAAAACAGTATGGACTTTCCTCTCACTGTGTTCTATTGTATCTCACTGAACTTCCTTAAAATAATTACTTGAAATTATTTTTCATGTAACTCTCAGATTGCCATTTCTTTGGGGTTAGTTACTGGAAATTATTGTGTCCCTTTGGTGGTGTCACATCTCCTTGCTTTTTCATGTTTCTAATGGCTTTGAATTGATGTCAACATTTGAGGGAGCAGACACTTCTTTCAGGCTTTCAAACTGGTTTTTGTGGGCAAAGACCTCCACTTGAACATTGCTGCAGGACACTGGCTGTGTGATGCACAGTCTCTGATTCCTGGGAGGGCATGATGCTGTAGTCTCTGTGAATCTCCACCAACTAAGTTCAACTCAATGAAGACTGCAGATATCCTGCTGGTGGCAGTGGAGGCAAGGCTTACTGGGTCCTTAGAAGCAAAGACTACTGGGGTTTTCCTGTTTTTGTTTTTGGTCTGTAGTAGGAAGTTCTAGCTGAGGAGATAACTCTTGACACTAGATCTTGTGTGCTTGCATTCTAAGTGACTACAGACCTGCAGTCTGGGAATCAGATGCACATGGAAGTACTACAACCCTGTTTTCCTGGAGCACTGATCCACTTGTTACAGCAATGGTACCAGTGTCTGAGGTGAAAGCATACACAGATCTCCCATGTAACTGGTGCCTGGGTCTCTGAATCTCACCAAAGTACTTCTGTCTGAGGAGGGTGGTGAGGATGCAGCAATGACAAAGACCATGGGATGACAAGGTAGAGTGGTGACTTGGGCTCAGGGTGCAATAAGAGTACACTCTGGGCATGGAAGTTCAAAATCTGACTCTGGCCCCAGGGGCAACCATAAAACAGCAGCAGCTTGGCCCTGGTGATGACAGGTCAAAGATGGGATTTATAACTTTAGGGACAGGGCATAGTGTTGCAGTACTGTAGTCCAGTGATTGGTAGGTAAAAGCTGTAATTTAGGACCCAAGGGGCAGTCACAGAAAAACAGCAATGTGGCCCAATGATGACTCATTAAAGTTGCATATTGACAGCACACTGGGGATGGGGTCCAAAGCAATAGCTGTGTGGCTCCAGCAATGGCAGGTCACAGCACTAACTTAATACCTGGGGTCATGATGCAATGCAGTAGCAGTAAAGCCTTGTTACAGTGGATCAAAGCTATGATTTGGAACTCAGAAGCAGAATGCAGAGCCGTGGCAGCTCTGATCCTGTAGACGGCAAGGCACTGTAGGGTCCTTATTCCAGAGAGCTGATCACAACAACAGCTCAGGTTCCCAAAAGTAGGATTCACTGTAGCTACAGCTATAGCCCCAGGGAGGAGATAAAACATCAAGGGTTCCTGTCAACCTTATCATCTGTGTACAGCATTGGTGAAGACATTAGCAAAGGCGGCAAACATCCATGATTAATGAGGCTTGTTGGGGGTCTCCTGCTTGCCTTTTCCCAATGGGGTGAAATTTTTCCAAGGGAATACACCCTGGTGCCAAGCTTCCCTGGACTGGGGGCTGGTATGATACAAGTCAAGTGTTTCCTATACCTTTTGGTGCTGTTATCTTCAGTTTTTAAGTTCCACAGTGTATCTGCTGCTTCTTTGTTATATTTCAGAACTTCCTAAAATTATTTTTGTCATTCTAAAATTTACTTTTTTTTGTAGTTTTTGTGGGAGAGACAAGCATTGGGACTTCCTAGCCCTCCATCTTGATGATGTCCTCTATTTTTATATTTAAGATTTTGTTAGATTATTATTATTATTATATATCTTATTTTATTCTTTCTCATTTCATTTTATTTACCAAGTCACTTAACTATTCTAAGCCTTAATTCCCAACCTGGAAAATGGGAAAAATTGTACTTACTTCAAAAGTATTATTTTGAGAATAAGGCATGTAAGTTAATACAATATCAGAACATTTAAAATTTTCTTATTTATATTCAGCTGTCTACAGGGCTTACTGCACACTTTGCAAACTGGTATTTGTCCATGTTATACAATTCTGCAAATTTGTTTGAATCACTTATTCTCTTTTTCTTTGCTTCTCTAAGTTTACACCACTGTCCTCTGTATGTGTTTCCTCTGCTGAGAAGTTGAGATGATTTAATTAGACTATCTCAAAAGAGTACACTGAGATAGGCATTTGTTCCTACAGTTGTTGGAAATTAAGTCCAATGCTTCTTGGTCCCCATCTGTTGATTACTTAACATGATAAGAAAAGCAAAGAGTAAGTGCTCAATTTCTAACCTAGAAAATGGGAATAACTGCACTTAAAAGAATTATTTTGAGAGTTATATGAAATATAACATGTAAACTGCCAGAACATGCTTAATCAATGTTAGGTACCATTTTTTAAAAAAGATTTTACTTATTTATTTGACAGAGAGAGGTCACAAGAAGGCAGAGAGGCAGGCAGAGAGAGAGAGGAGGAAGCAGGCTCCCCACTGAGCAGAGAGCCTGATGCTGGACTTGATCCCAGGACCCGGAGATCATGACCTGAGCCGAAGGCAGAGGCTTAACCCACTGAGCCACCCAGGCACCCCAATGTTAGGTATCATTATTTAAAGACACCACTCCAACCTCAAAAGATCTGTCTTTTCCCAAAGATCAATGCCTCTCTTTTACTTCAAAATTCTAAACAAAACCATTCTTCTAGAGACTGGGATAAAGCTCTCAAAGTAATTGTTGCATCAACCTATCCTGCTGAGCAAAGCAAGGGTCCATTTTAAAAAATCCCATATTTAGGACAATGATGGTAGGGAGAGTAGTCCATTTCTTTGACTACGAAGGTAGAGTAGGTATTCAGTGAATACTTTTCAAATGAACAACCAAAAGTGGGGAAAGGAGCCAAGGGCTTGACAAATCTGCACCTCTGTGGAAAAAGATATGCAAATCCTATAGAAAAACATTCATAACTTTTGTAACAAAACCCAGAATCTTAGATGAGAAGTGGATATGAGTAGCTGAATTTCTTTCTTTAAAAATTTGATTACTATTCTATTATTATATGCATAATCCATGCTCATTATTGAAATACAGAAAATACAAATAAGCAAAAGAAATAGCCAATAGTTACTTAGCCAAGAGATTATCCATGTCAACAATTTGGTATATGTACTTCCAGATGTTTTGTATGTGTATGTGTGTGCATATGTGTATATGCTGCACAAATAAATAGACATTTTTGAACAAATGGTATTATATTATTCATGGTTCTCTGTTTTTTTCCCACTTATATCTTAAATAGCTCTCCTTGTTAAAAGTCCTAAGCATCTTTAAAGTTTATTTTTATAGAGTTGCTTTCCAATGCAACTTTTTTCATGAGATGTTTCAGTCTGGAAGAGTCCTTTCACCATGCCTGCTGGAAACTTCATTGTTGTGTCAGCTTCAATATCTGCAATCAGCCAATTATGATACTAAAGTAGGGGGTCACTATAGAACTGATTTTTGTCAAATGGGAAATCTAAGTATTGAGGAAATATGAGATTCCCAAGTGAGAGTGGTCTTTTGCTGCCCTCAGCAGTTCTGAAATAATTTTCAAAAGTAAGCATAAAGAAATAGAATTTTCTTCACCCCTTCTGGGGGAATGACTTGGTTAGGAAACATCACTCTCATCAGTAATTATGTTGGAGGTGCTCATCATAATTTTCTGTTCTGTAATAAAACTTCACTTAGGAATAGCTGGAAGGATTTCTACTTCTGTGGAGATGGGGATGGGGAAAAGGCAGAACCTTTGAAATGGTAGAAGTGCTGAGTACATCCCAAAGAGAACCTAGTCTCTTACGAAGCACTCAATTACCTGTGCTGACTTTTTTGGGAGGTTCTGGGCATACTGGCTGTGATTTGCTGATGCTTTGCTAGAGAAACATTTTCCAAATCCTGTATTATCATTCTTTATACGAAATATTGCACATGTATTTTCATTCAAAAGAACTCTGGGGAAGACCTGAGGTTTCTGGAATCTGTTATAGACTTCCACAATCTGTAAGTTCGTGGTGTTTTCATGATTGCTAATCTTCAAAGAATCTGAATGCATATGATTAATTCATATTATTTTTGAAGATGTTTCATCTTCTGCCAAATTAGAAAAAAGCGCATTTGTACTTTTTCCCTGTGGTATGGAGCTGTGCTATTGAAAACAGAAAAAAACCTGGAAAATTTTTCAGTTGCAGACCTTAATTTCATGATTTTTGGATGATTTTTAAATTTGGGGTTTTTAATTACCAAGCCAAAAATGAGACTATTATTTTTCTCATGCTAGTTTCCTTAAAATTTATAAAATGTTAACACTGCTTTTTTGGGTCCCTGTATCTTACTACTTTTACAGATAGTGTTTCTTTTGCTTTCTGAACAGTAGAGTATTAGTGACTCTACAAAGGATTAGGTTGAATATTAATCCATCCATAACTTATTGAAAAGTTTGTTTTATTTCAACTCTTAGACACACCATCTTATCCTTAGTAGTAGTGATAAGATGAAGGGGAAAATAAATCATCATTTTCTGGATGATTATTAAACATTAGACACTATACTAGACAATTTGCATATGCTACCCAGATATAAGGTGATATTACCCTGGGCTTTGAGATTTCCTTAATTTTGGTACAAGCCCTCTAGCACACATTGTGAAGAACTCCAGTACTCCTCCTATAATTTCCATAAATCCACTGGGAATTATGGTCTCCTAATCACATCTGGTTTTGAGTTTCTGCTTTCACTAATCTAACAGCTTTTCTCTTTTTTTCTGTTTGACACCTAGCCACACAGGGAAATCTATTTTTTTCCTTTGACTTTCTCTGAAAGTTATTATATGAGCAATGTATAGCAAAAACATTCTTTATTAGCAATTTGGAACAAAAAAGAGATTTTACACTGGTGCAAAATGAGCAACTTGGAACTGAATTTTAGATATGCCTCCTGTTCTTGATGCCAAAACAAAACACCACAGACTAGATCACTTAAACAAGAGAAACTTATATTCTCATTGCTCTGGAGGCTAGAAGTCCAAGGTCAAGGTACCAGCCAGGTTGGTCTCTCTCTTTGGCTTACAAATGGCTACCTTCTTTTTGTGTCCTCACATGGCCTTTTCTCTGTGTGCACATGTTCCTGGTATCTCTTCCTTCTCTTATAAGGACAGTAGTCATATTGTATTATGGGCCCAACTTCATGATCTTTCTTACACTAATTACCTCATTAAAAGCCCTATCTCCACATACAGTTACATTGGGAATTATAGCTTCAGCATATAAATTTGGGAAGCCCACTCTTCATTCTATAACATTTATAGGACTTACTATTTTGTATGCCAAGAAATATTAGCATAATCTGCAAAGTGGAGGTCTAGACATGCTGGGAGATTACCTTCAGAAGCACTTACAGATTAGTAGATGTTCTGAGCTTTCAAACTCCTCTCTCTCTCTCTCTCTCTCATCTCTCTCTTCAATCTAGAAATGGATGATGTAGTAGACTGAGTAATAGACACCCAAGAGTACCAAGTCCTAATCCCTGGAACTTGTAAATGTTACCTTACTTAGAAAAATGCACTTTGCAACCTTGGTTCAGTTTACAATTTTGAGATGATGAAATTATCCTGGTGGGCCATACATGCAATTGCATGTATCCTTATAGGAGGGAGGCAGAGTGAGAGTTGACACACATGAGGAGAAGGTGATATGAAGATGGAGCAGAGAGAGATTTAAATATTAGAGTGATATGATCACAAAGCAAAGAATACCAGCAACTATCAGAAAATTAAAGAGACAGGAAAATGAGAATAAAGACAAATTTTCTTATTGATAGAAGTTAATGTTACCACCAAATTCCCTCTCCTACCACATACATCTTAGGAAGCAAGAGAAGCTATATTTAGGGTGAGATTTAAATATTTTTTCTACCCTGATACACATACATTATCTCTTTCATTTTTACAAAAATACTTTGTGGTAGGACTTGTGATTCCACTTCCATTAATAAGGAAACAGATTTATAAAGCTTAAGTAATTTGCCATAGGGCATATAACAACTAAGTGGCAAATCCAGGACTTAGAAAAATTAACAAATTTAGAAGAATAAAACTCAAGATATTTAATCAATGTGCAAGGATATATGAAGGTAGCACCTGAAATAGGAACTTTCCTGAAGCTTAAAAAAAAAGAAAACTGGCCCTTTATTTAGTGGTTTGATTAGAGGATTACAGACATTGATACAATACAAAAAACATAATAGTAGTGAATCTTCCAAACTGAAAACTTGCAACAGATATTTTTTTAATCTAAGCTTTAAGAATCACTTAGAAATTGTGCTTTCATAGAAGCATGTTCAGAAACAAAAAATAATTTAATTCCACAACAATGATAATGGCACAGTCTTGGAACTCAAGCCACGCATATTCTAGCACATTGTAAGGTGGTGGGGTGTGTAATTAACACAACTTTACTGTAATGCAAAGCAGTTTATATCATATATGATATATTATAATCCAAGTGATAGATTTCTCTATTTTCTTCCCATCTGTATTAGCTTCCTGTGACTGCTGTAACAAATCACCACAAATTTGATGACTTAAAACAATACACATTTATTCTCTTACAGTTCTGAATATCTGAAGTCCAAAATTAGTATCACTGACCTGAAGTCAAGGGGTCAGCAGGGCCTTGCTCCCTGAGGAAGCTCTAGAGGAGAATCAATTTCCTGCCCCCTTTAATTTTCTGATAGTGGCTGCTATTCTTTGTTTTGTGGCTCTATCACTCTAATCTTCAAATCCATGTGATATATAATTTTTCTGTCTCTCAGAATTTGTCTTTATATATCTTCTGTGTGTATGGTTGGGGTAGGCACAGGGTTATAAGTATGTTCTCTCCTAATATATTTAACATAGATCATTTCTGCCACCTTAAAATGAATCCTCTTCCCCAAGCTCCATATGGTTTATATGACAAATCCAAATGTTTTAAACATATCTTATGTGAACTATTAACTCTGACTTTATTACACTAAGAGATATTTGTCCTACACCCTGCTTTGTAACTGACTGTGAAGGATGACACCATGATCAAATTGCCTTATCAAATCCCTCATTTTCCTCCCAGACTACAGAAAAACACAAAGACAGTCCCATTTCACTTCATCATAAAAGGTGAAATGAGGGGTGAGATTCTTAGAAGAGCTTTAAGAAGAAGTTGAATTTCAACTGGATCTTGAATAACATTAACAAGTGGAGAAAGAGAAATAATTAAGACAGAAGGAATAGTATGAGAAAAGTCATGCATGTGAGACAATGCTGAGAAAACATAATTTTCCCTGTGTTTAAAAATAGAAGAGAGGGATGGATTGGGAGTAGAATGTGGAAGAGAATAGAGGACCTAGGAAAGGTGATCAACTTAGAGGTCTTTAGCCTTATTTCCTTTTTTGATAAGGTCACTTGACAGAATAGATGATGGCAATGTTCTCTCTCTCTCTCTCTCTCTCTCTATATATATATATATCTATATATATAGATATATAGATATAGATATAGATATAGATATAGATATATAATTCTGGATTTTGGCAAGGTATTTGATAAGGTCCTGGGAGAACCTGATCTGGGTAATAGCATCACCCAGAAGCTTAATAGCTGGAGGATGTTTAAACAAAGATTGGTAATAAATGGATTGATGTTAAACTTAGAGAGAGGTCTCTTGTAATGGCATACTACTAAAAGGTATGTAAATTAGATTTAGAGGTTATACAAAACTTGGAAAGGAAGCTAAAATGCAGTATGTAAGAATTAGGATTCATAAATTTCTTTACAGGGTAAAAGTTGAATGAGATTAAGCAAAGCATGCTTTCCTTAATTCATTCCTGTTGTCAAATATTTATGGAGTACCTACTATATTAGGCACTAAGCTAGGTGGTGGGGAAACAAAAACAAACAAGACATAGTTCCTCAAGGAACTCACAGTCTCACTGGGAAGGACAGATAAATCCATTTTATCAGTACAGTGTGATAAGTAATATCATAGAGGTAATCTCAGAGTGCCATGGGAAGACAGAAAAGGCATTTAAGTAAGAAAGTTATTTATGAGGATGTGAAGTTTGGGTTGAATTTTAAAGAAGTTAAGCAGGGCTTGAAGAAACAAAGATATTTTAGGTACAGAAAAACAAAGGACTTTGAGGCAATAAGACATACCTTAGGAAACATAAGTGGCAAGGTATGACTTATAAGTAACGATAGTTATTAAAGAGGGATACAGAAATGAAAGTGGACTGTAAGCTCATGGAAACTGAAATCAGGATGCAACTACTTTGGTGTAACCAGCAAATAGTATGGAGTTTAGAATAGAATAGGCCTCCAGGAAATATTTTTTGAAGGAATAAATGAATGAACAACATGATTTATATCTTGAAGGGCATTAGATGTTAAACTTGAGAGTTTGACTTTATCCTGTTGATGATTGGGGTGGGGGGCACTGAGGTCTTTTAAACAGAGTGATGTGCTCACATTTGTGCTTTAGAAGACCCACTCTGGCAGGAGTAGCATAAATGTATTATAGAGGAGACATTCTAAAGGCAGGTGGACTAGTGTTATAATACAGATAATAAATTAGAGTGAACTAAATCATTAAAGAGGTGACAGAGGGGTTGTACTGGTAGAACCAACAATATTTAGTAACTGATTACTTGTGCAGATTCAGTAGAGTGAGGAGTATGGATTGGGGAGGTTGAAAGAAGAGACAAAATTTTATAATGGGAGTAAAAACTGTTTAGAATGTGGAGAAAAGATGCCTTGAAGTATTTGGTGTCCAGCTAAAGTTGAAGACCATGAATATCTGGTAGTATCAATCAGCATGACCTGTGGGTTTTTTCTACAGGGTTCAGCAGCTCAGGTATAGAAACAGTGTTTGAATAGTTCGATTATCCTAAGATTTTATTTTATGGGTGGCTGTTAGTGGAAAGCACTGTAAGTAGAGAGGAATTATCTCATCTCTCTGCTCCCTTTTACAACAAAATTCCTTGAATAAGTTTTCTACACTCAATATCTTCATTTCCTCTTCTTCATTTCTTTCTTAAAACCTCTCTAATAAGACTTTGTCTTTGTCCTTATTTACCCATTGAAGCTGCTCTTGTCAAAGTCACCATATTGTTAAACCCAAATCAGCTTTCAGTTTTCATTTTATCTAAAAATTAGCAGCATTTGATATATTTGTCTGCTCCTTCCTCCTTGAAGTACTTTCTTCACTTGGCTTCCAAGTTTATACAATCTCCTGCTTTTCCTCTGATTTCTCTACCCAGTTATTTATGACCCTGGCCTCTACATATTGCACAGTACCAGTTATTGGATGATTTCTCTCTCTCTCTCTCTCTCTCTCTCTCTCTCTATATATATATATATATATATATATACACTCCCTTGGAGAGTGCATCCAGTTAGTTGCGTGGTTTTAAATATCATCCAAATCCTTATGATTCTCAAATTTATACTTGTAGTCTAGACCTCTTCTTTGAATTCCAGACAAAAATCCAGCTAACTACTAAATATTTCCACTTGGATATGTTATAGGCATCTGAAACTTAACATATCTTAAAACAGCCCCAGATCCCACCAATACTTTACTTTTACCTTCCCTCAATTTCTTGCTACTTTTAAGCAGTCTTTCTCATCTCAGTTAATGGCAATTCTCATCCCTATTGCAGAACAAAACCTCAGTATCATTTTTCATTACTCTTCAATTTCAAATTTATCCTCTCTCTTTCCCTCTCCCTCTCACAAAGTATGCAGTTGCCAGGAGCTGGAAGTCTAGAAAAATGGGGAGATGTTCAAAGAATACAAACTCTCAGTTATAAGATGGATAAGTTCTGGTGATCTAATGTACAACATAGAGACTATAGTTAATAATAATGTATTGAAGACTTGAAACCTGCTGAAAGAGTAAATGTTAAGTGTTCCTACCACACACACCTAAAAAGGTAACCAAGAGAAGTGATGAATGTGTTAATCAACTTGACTGTGGTAATAATTTCACAATTGTACACATATATTAAAACATCACATCACACATCTTAAAAAAATCTTGTACTACTTAAATATATACACTTTTTCTTTGTCAAACATACCTCAATAAAGCTGGAGAATGCAATTTTTAAAAAATTCATTTTAAGAATGTTATCTTTGAAATGATAAATATTTGTGACATTATCTTTCAAGTTTTCAAATGATTTCTATTGGGCAATTTTGAGTTAATGTTATTTTCTTTTAATATTTTCTGTTATCAATTGTTTGTATCAGGTAGAGATAACTTTTACATATAATTGAAATACATAACTTTATGATATATTGCTTCATAATAATAAACCATTTAAGTATTATTATATTAGATTTTATTTTACAGCTATAAGAGAAAAATGATTTACTGTTTATGATTATGAAAAATCATAATTAGTTAAAAACATGCAAGTAAATGTTATGAAAGATGCTGAGTATCTTATGATTTCAGAAATTTCTGAGAATTTCCAGGAGTTCCTATTTATTGACCCTGGATTACAAAGATTAATATCTGTCATGAATTTGGAATCACTACTCCTTCATTTCCTTTAAGTGATCCTCAAATATCACCTTACTACATTCCATATTAACCATCTCTGCTTGATCTACTCCATAACACTTATCACTTATTTCCTAATATAATACATTTTCATGTGTCTTTTGTTTGTTTGTTTCCTTTCTCTCACTAGAGTGCAAGCTCTATAATTGTGGGTTTTTACTGCTGTATCCAAAGTTCTTAGAAAACAGCTTACCATACATTAGGCACCATTAAAATGTTTGCTTAATGAATGAATAAATGACAGATTTGGGGATTTAGACTAGATAAAGATGGAAGTGTCTCTGGAAGTGAAGCTGATCACTGGGACCCAAGTCCTTGGAAAGGAAGGTCAGGTAGAAGCTTAGATGAGAAGAGACCACACTGAGGAAGGTAGGGAGTCCAGAAACCTGGTTCAGAGAAGAAATGGATCACAGGTGCTGTAGAAGGCAGGGAACCCAGAAAGGAGTGAGGAAGGAGCACACAGGGGTATACACAAGCAGAACACTTTCCCAAAGCCATTGGATGGGAAAATAAGAGGGGCTGATTTTCATGAGTATTTGCAACCAGTGGGGCTTGAAGACTGGAGTTTTAAAGGTCTGCACGCTTGGACGGGATAGAGCCCTAAGGCACATTCCTATTCCTGCAGAAAAGGCAGGCAAGTAACCTAAGGGAAGATGGCATGGAGGCACAGATAAGAACAACATCTGGAGCACACAGGGAGAGACTGTTCACTCTTGTGGGAGTGTGTCACTGAGACGTGGAGATCATAAAACAACCTATCTAGGGTCAAAGGAGCTGGTGAGTACTGACCCCACACCCACCCTTCAGCATAACTGTAGAACCACCTGAGAAGGGCAATTCACCTGACACTGGCTATCTAGCTTGCTTGCTCCAAGTCCCACACCCCTGCACTCTGGAGTGGATGCCCTTCTTAGTCAAACTTCCCTCAGTCCCAGCATGGTGAGACCCTCACCAGGAAGACCATCCCAGACTCCTGCATACACCATGTATCTAAAGCCTGGAATTTTAATTCTGCAGGCTTGGCTGGGATTGATCCTGGAGCGCATGGTGATGCTCCTGGAGTGGAAAGTGGTCAGGTAACCTGAAGGCAGACTATGTGGAAATGGTGATGGGAAAAACACCTGGAACACACAGTGGGGAAACTGTTTTCTCTTCTCTGAGTGCTTACTTGGGAGCTACAAGAACAGAGACCCCTCTATGGAGACAAAGGAACTGCCTGACACCATTTCTTTTCCTGGCACCTCAACACAAGAGCCACTTACCCACAGAAAACAGCAATGCCAAAACTTTCTGCTTAACGTACTTACATCAGATCCCACACCTATGTGCTCTGCTGGTGCTGCCCTTCCTGATCAAGTTTGTCTCAGTCCCAGCATGCCAGGCCCCTCCCAGAAGACCACCCAAAACCCCTGCCCACACCACATCTCCTAACCAGAGAGCCTGCAAAGCTTCATTTCTAGTGGAAGTACTGTCAGGTCTCATTTAACAAGCAGAATCGCAGCACACTTAGCTAAAACTCGCCACATTTTGGCCAAAAACAAAACATTGCCCACTGCAGGAAAGGAAAACGTCTGCAGATGAATGACCTAAGGGATAAAGCAGCCAAAACACAGCAGCTGAGTGAAAACCAGCACACACCAGAAACACTCCCTGAAGCACCAGGCCCTGGACACTATGTAACCTCTTCTTCCTAAACCCATTACTCTCAGGAGTAACAACATAACAGGCTTTTCTAAAATACAGAAGAAAACAGAGATAGACAAAATGCTAGAGCAGAGGAATTCATCCCAAATGAAACAACAATATAAAGTCACAGCTCGAGATCTAAGCAAAACAGATATAAGTAATGGCTGATGGAGAACTTAAAGAAATAATCATAATGGTACATGCAGGGCTTGAACAAAGAATGGGAAAACTGCAGGGAGTCCCTTACTACGGAGATAGGAGTTAAAAAACAATCAGTCAGAAATGAAAAATGCCATAATGGAGAGTTGAAATGGATTGGATGTAGTGAACACAAGAATGGAAGAAACAGTGGAATGGATAAGTGATATAGAAGAAAAACTAAGAGAAAATAATGAAACTGAAAAAAGAAAGAATTATGCAGGATGAGAAAGACGGAGGTAATTCAGTGACTCCAGCAAACATAATAACATTCGTATTATAGGAGTTCCAGAAGAAGAAAGTTTATTTGTGAAACAAGGAAATAAAGGCTTACTTCTCTTAAAAAAAAAAAAAAAAGAAGAGAGAGAAAAGCAGCAAAAAATTTATTTGAGGGAATAATAGCTGAAAATTTCCTTAAACTGGAGAAGGAAACAGACATTCAAGTCCAAGAGGCACAGAGCACTTCCACCAAAATCAACAATAGCAGTGCAACACCAAGACATATTGTAATCAAACTTGCAAAATATAACAATAGAAAAAAAAAGAAAGAGCAGCAAAACAAAAGAAGTCCTTAACTTACCAGAGAAGAACAATAAGGCCGGCAGCAGATCTCTCCACAGACTTGGCAAACAAGAATGGAAGGGCATGTATTCAACATGCTGAGTGGGAAAAATCTACAGCTAGGAATATTCTATCCAGCAAAGGTATTCTTCAGAATAGAAGGAGAGATAAAGAGTTTTACAAAATGGGCTGGGGTGGGCTGGGTGGCTCAGTGGGTTAAAGCCTCTGCTTTCGACTCAGATCATGACACCAGGGTCCTGGGATCGAGCCCTGCATCAGGCTCTCCACTTGGCTGGGAGCCTGCTTCTTCCTCTCTCTCTCTCTCTCTCTCTGCCTGCCTCTCTGCCTACTTGTGATCTCTGTCTGTCAAATAAATAAATAAAATATTTTAAAAAAAAGAGTTTTAGGTGGGAGGAGTCAGGGTGGTAGAGAAGTAGCAGGCTGAGACGACATCAGGTAGCAGGAGATCAGCAAGAAAGCTTATCCAGCCATTCTGAACACCTACATATCCAACAGGAGATTGAAGAGAAGAAGAGCAACAATTCTAGAAACAGAAATTCGACCACTTTCTGAAAGGTAGGACTGGTGGAGAAGTGAATCCAAAGTGATGGGAAGATAGACTGCGGGGGGAGGGGCTGGCTCCTGCCAAGTTGTGGAACAATGGAGCACAAAATCAGGACTTTTAAAACTCTGCTCCACTGAGGGACATCACTCCAGAGGCTAAATCGGGGTGAAGCCCACGTGGTGTCAGCGTGGCCCCAGGTCCCGCGGGGTCACAGTAAGATCGGGGGTGTCTGAGTGTTACAGAGCTCACAGGTATTTGAGCAGGGAAGACAGCTACAGAGACAGAGCCAAGGAGTGAGCTCTCAACTTGGGGTTACCTTGAACCATAATCCATGACAGCCCACTGCTCTGTGAGTGGGATCCCCACAAGATCCGGGGATACCCCCCCCCCCCCAGGAAGAAGTCAGGGATCTGCTGGGTTTGGAGACTCCTGCGGAGCTGTGTGCCAGAGACAGAGATGCTTGGTCACAGCCTGGGTGAGCTCAGAGCACAGCCAGAAGCCAGGGAGACGGGAGTGATTGAGTGCTTTTCTCTGAGGGCACACTGAGGAGTGGGGCCCCGAGCTCTCGGTTCCTCCGGGCCAGAGATTGGGAGGCGGCCATTTTCATTTCTGTCCTCTCGAACTCTATGGAAAGCGTTCAGGGAACAAAAGCTCCTGAAAGCGAACCCGAGCGGATTACTTAGCCTGGCCCCTGGTAAGGGCAGTGTAATTCCTCCTCTGGCAAAGACACTTGAGAATCACTAGATCAGGCCCCTCCACCAGAAAACCAGCAAGAAATCCAGTCAAGACCAAGCTCACTTACCAAGGAGAACAGCGGAATTCCAGAGGAGGAGAAAGCAAAGCATGGAATTCATGACATTCTCCCCATGATTCTTTAGTCTTGCAAAGTTAACTAATATTTTTAATTTTATTTTTTTCTTCTGCTAAATTTTTTTTAACTTTTACCCTTTCCTCTTTTAACATTTTTAACTAGTTTATCTTAACAATACTTTTCATAAAAAAATAATCTTTTTTGAACCTTCATTCTTATAGTCATATTTTATCCTTCATTGTATCTAACTTTATTTTTTGTATACACATAGGGTTTTTTCTTCTAAAAAATTTGGGATACACCTTCTTCTAATAGATCAAAATACACTCTAAATCTAGCACTGGGCTTGTTCTAGTCTCCAGCCTGAGCAAATTATCTCCACTATCTTTTTCTTTATTCTCCCAACCAACTTATCTTATCAACTCTTTTTTTATACTTTTTTTTTCATCTTTACAGTCATATTCCATCCCTTCATTGTGTTTACCCTTATATATGTTTTTCATTCTTTAAAATTTTGGGAGGTAGTTTCTTCTAAGAGACCAAAATACTCCTAAAATTAAGGGGGTGACCCTGTTCTAGTCACCATTCTAAGATATATATATATATATATTTCTTTTTTATATTGTATATTTATTTGTTTTCCTTTTAATTTTTTTTCTGAACTTCTTTTCATCCCCTTTCTCCCCCTCATGATTTGGGGTCTCTTCGGATTTGGTTAAAGTACATTTTACTGGGGTCTTTGCCACCCTTTAGTATTTTATTTGCTCCTTCATATATTCTTTTTTTTAAAGATTTTATTTATTTATTTGACAGACAAAGATCATAAGTAGGCAGAGAGGCAGGCAGAGAGAAGAGGAAGCAGGCTCCCCATGGAGCAGAGAGCCCGACATGGGGCTGGATCCCAGGACCCTGGGATCATGACCTGAGCTGAAGGCAGAGGTTTTAACCCACTGAGCCACCAGGCGCCCCTCCTTCATATATTCTTAACTGCACAGAATGACAAGACGAAAAAACTCACCACAAAAAAAAAAAAAAAAAAAAGAAGAAGAAGAAGAGGCAGTACCAAAGGCTAGGGACCTAATCAATACAGACATTGGTAATATGTCAGATCTAGAGTCCAGAATGATGATTGTCAAGGTTCTAGCCAGGCTTGAAAAAGGCATGGAAGATATTAGAGAAACCCTCTCCAGAGTAATAAAAGCTCTTCTTGGAGAAATAAAAGAACTAAAAGCTAACCAAATTGAAATAAAAAAAAAAAAACTATTAAAGAGGTGCAATCAAAAATGGAGTCTCTGGGGCACCTGGGTGGCTCAGTGAGTTAAAGCCTCTGCCTTCTGCTCAGGTCAGGATCCCAGGGTCCTGGGATTGAGCCCTGCATTGGTCTCTCTGCTCAGCGGGGAGCCTGCTTCCTCCTCTCTCTCTCTGCCTGCCTCTCTGCCTACTTGTAATCTCTGTCTGTCAAATAAAAAAATAAAATCTTTTTAAAAAATGGAGGCTCTTACTGCTAGGATAAATGAGGCAGAAGAAAGAATTAGTGATATAGAAGACTAAATGACAGAGAATAAAGAAGCTGAGCAAAGAGAGACAAAAAACTGCTGGACCATGAGGGGAGAATTTGAGAGATAAGTGATATCATAAGATGAAACAACATTAGAATAATTGGGATTCCAGAAGAAGAAGAAAGAGAGAGGGGAGCAGAAGGTATATTGGAGAGAATTATTGTAGAGAATTTCCCTAATAGGGCAAAGGGAACAAGCATCAAAATCCAGGAGGTGCAGAGAACCCGCCTCAAAATCAATAAAAATAGGTCCATACCCCATCATCTAATAGTAAAATTTACAAGTCTTAGTGACAGAAAATCCTGAAAGCAGCCTGGGACAAGAAGTTTGTACATACAATGGTAAAAATATTAGATTGGCAGCAGAATTATCCACAGAGACCTGGCAGGCCAGAAAGAACTGGCATGATACATTCAGAGCACTAAATGAGAAAAGCATGCAGCCAAGAATACTATATCCAGTTAGGCTATCATTGAAAATAGAAGGAGAGATAAAAAGCTTCCAGGACAAACAAAAACTAAAAGAATTTGTAAACACCAAACCAGCTCTACAGGAAATATTGAAAAGGGTCCTCCAAGCAAACAGAGAACCTAAAAGTAGTAGATCACAAAGGAGCAGACACAATATACAGTAACAGTCACCTTACAGGCAATACAATGGCACGAAATTCATATCTCTCAATAGTTATCCTGAATGTAAATGGGCTAAATGCCCCAATCAAAAGACACGGGGTATCAGAATGGATAAAAAAAACAAAACCCATCAATATGCTGCCTACAAGATACTCATTTTAGACACAAAGACATCTCCAGATTTAAAGTGCTGGGGTGGAAAACCATTTACAATGCTAATGGACATCAAAAGAAGCTGGAGTGGCAATCCTTGTATCAGATCAATTAGATTTTAAGCCAAAGACTATAATAAGAGATGAGGAAGGACACTATATAATACTCAAAGGGTCTGTCCAACAAGAAGATCTAACAAGTTTAAATATCTATGCCCCTAACATGGGAGCAGCCAACTCTATAAACCAATTAATAACAAAATCAAAGAAACACATCGACAATAATACAATAATAGTAGGGGACTTTAACACTCCCCTCACTGAAATGGACAGATCATCCAAGCAAAAGATCAACAAGGAAATAAAGACCTTAAATGACACATTGGAGCTGATGGACATCAGAGATATATTTGGAATATTCCATTCCAAAGCAACAGAATACACATTCTTCTCTAGTGCATATGGAACATTCTCCAGAATAGATCACATCCTGGGTCATAAGTCAATTCTCAACTGGTAGCAAAAGATTGGGATCATTCCCTGCATATTTTCAGACCACAAAGCTCCGAAGCTAGAACTCAATCACAAGAGGAAATTTGGAAAGAACCCAAATACTTGGAGATTAAACAGCATCCTTCTAAGAATGAATGGGTCAACCAGGAATTTAAAGAAGAATTTAAAAAATTCATGGAAACAAATGATAATGAAAACACAATGGTTCAAAATCTGTGGGACACAGCAAAGGCAGTCCTGAGAGGAAAATATATAGTGATACAAGCCTTTCTCGAGAAACAAGAAAAGTCTCAAATACACAACCTAACCCTACACCTAAAGGAACTGTAGAAAGAACACCAAAGAAAGCCTAAACCCAGCAGGAGAAGAGAAATCATAAAGATCAGAGCAGAAACCAATGAAATAGAAACCAAAAAAAAAAAAAATATATATATATATATATTAGAACAAATCAATGAAACTAGGAGCTGGTTCTTTGAAAGAATTAATAAAATTGATAAACCCCTGGCCAGACTTATCAAAAAGAAAAGAGAAAGGACCCAAATAAATGAAATCATGAATGAAAGAGAAGAGATCACAACCAACACCAAAGAAATACAAACAATTATAAGAACATATTATGAGCAACTCTAGGCCAACAAATTTGACAATCTGGAAGAAATGGATGCATTCCTAGAAACAACTAAACTACCACAACTGAACCAGGAAGAAATTGAAAACCTGAACAGACCCACAGCCAGTAAGGAGATTGAAAGAGTCATCAAAAATCTCCAAACAAACAAGAGCCCAGGGCCAGACGGCTTCCCAAGGGAATTCTACCAAACATTTAAAGAAGAGTTAATCCCTATTCTCCTGAAACTGTTCCAAAAAAATAGAAATGGAAGGAAAACTTCCAAACTCGTTTAATGAAGTCAGTATTACCTTGACCCCAAAACCAGACAAAGACACCATCAAAAAAAGGATTACAGAACAATATCCCTGATGAACATAGATGCAAAAATTCTCACCAAAGTACTAACTAATAAGATCTAACAGTACCTTAAAAGGATTATTCACCAAGACCAAGTAGGATTTATTCCTGGACTGCAAGGCTGGTTCAACATCCAAAAATCAATCAGTGTGATACAATACATTAATAAAAGAAATAACAAGAACCATATGATACTCTCAATAGATGTTGAAAAAGCATTTGATAAAGTACAGCATCCCTTCCTCATCAAACCTCTTCAAAGTGTAGGAATAGAAGGCACATACCTCAATATTATCAAATCCACCTTTGAAAAACCCACCACAAATATCATCCTCAATGGAGAAAAACAGACACCTTTTCCACTGAGGTCAGGGACATGGCAGGGATGTCCATTATCACCACTGCTATTCAACATAGTACTAGAAGTCCTTGCCTCAGCAATCAGACAACAAAAAGAAATTAAAGGCATCCAAATTGGCAAAGAAGAATTCAAACTCTCACCCTTTGCAGATGATATGATACTATATGTGGAAAACCCAAAAGACTCCACTCCAAAACTGCTAGAACTTGTACAGGAATTCAGTAAAGTGTCAATATATAAAATCAATGCACAGAAATCGTTTGCATTTCTATACACCAACAACAAGACAGAAGGAAGAGAAATTAAGGAGTCGATCCCATTTACAACTGCACCCAAAACCATAAGATACCTAGGAATAAATCTAACCAAAGAGCCAAAGAATCTGTACTCAGAAAACTATCAAGTACTCATGAAAGAAATTGAGGAAGACACAAAGAAATGGAAAAATATTCCATGCTCATGGATTGGAAGAACAAATATTGTGAAAATGTCTATGCTACCTAAAGCAATCTACACATTCAATGCAATCTTTATCAAAATCCCATCCATTTTTTTTCAAAGAATTGGAATAAATAATCCTAATATTTATATGGAACCAGAAAAGACCTTGAATAGCCAAAGGAATATTGAAAGAGAAAGCCAAAGTTGGTGGCATCACAATTCCAGATTCAAGCTCTATTACAAAGCTGTCATTATCAAGACAGTATGGTACTGGCACAAAAACAAACACATAGATCAACATAACAGAATAGAGATACCAGAAATAGACCCTCAACTCTATGGTCAACTAATCTTTGACAAAGCAGGAAAGAATGTCCAGTGGAAAAATGACAGCCTCTTCAACAAATGGTGTTGGGAAAATTGGACAGCTACATGCAGAAAAATGAAATTGGACCATTTCCTTACACCACACACAAAAATAAACTCAAAATGGATGAAGGACCTCAATGTGAGAAAGAATCCATCAAAATCCTCGAGGAGAACATAGGCAGTAACCTCTTCAACCTCGCCGCAGCAACTTCTTTCTAGGAACATCGCCAAAGGCAAGGGAACCAAGGGCAAAAATGAACTATTGGGACTTCATCAAGATCAAAACGTTTTGCACAGCAAAGGAAACAGTTAACAAAACCAAAAGACAACTGACAGAATGGGAGAAGATATTTGCAAATGACATATCAGATAAAGGGCTAGTATCCCAAATCAATAAAGAGCTTATCAAACTCAATACCCAAAGAACAAATAATCCAATCAAGAAATGGGCAGAGGGCATGAACAGACATTTCTGCAAAGAAGACATCCAGATGGCCAACAGACACATGAAAAACTGCTCCACATCACTCAGCATCAGGGAAATACAAATCAAAACCACAATGAGATATAACCTCACACCAGTCAGAATGGCTAAAATTAACAAGTCAGGAAATGACAGATGCTGGCGAGGATGTGGAGAAGGGGAACCCTCCTACACTGTTGGTGGGAATGCAAGCTGGTGCAACCACTCTGGAAAACAGCATGGATGTTCCTCAAAAAGTTGAAAATAGAGCTACCCTACAACCCAGAAATTGCACTACTGGGTATTTACAGTAAAGATACAAACATAGTGATCCAAAGGGGCACGTGCACCTGAATGTTTATAGCAGCAATGTCCACAATAGCTAAACTATGAAAAGAACCTAGATGTCCATCAATAGATGAATGGATAAAGAAGAAGTGGTATATATATATACAATGGAATACTATGCAGCCATCAAAATAAATGAAATCTTCCCATTTGTGATGACGTGGATGGGACTACAGGTTATTACACTTAATGAAATAAGTCAGTTTGAGAAAGACAACTATCATATGATTCCCCTGATATGAGGAAGTCGAGAAACAACGTGGGGGTTTTGGGGGGTAGGAAAAGAATAAATGAAACAAGATGGGATGGGGTGGGAGACAAACCATAAGAGATTCTTAATGCCACAAAACAAACTGAGGGTGGCCAGGAGGAGGGAGGTAGGGAGAGGGTGGTGGGGTTATGGACATCAAGGAGGCTATGTGCTATGGTGAGTGCTGTGAAGTATGTAAACCTGGCGATTCACAGACCTGTACCCCTGGGGCTAATAATACATTATATGTTTATAAAAATAATAAAAAAATTAAAAAAAAGAGTTTTACAAACAAAAGCTAAAGGAGTTTGTGGCCGCTAACTCATCCCTGCAAGAAATATTAAAGTGGACTCTAATGAGAAAGGAACATTGAAAAGTGACAAAGACAAAAAAGGAAGAGAGAAAATCTCCAGACACAACAACAAAACAAGTCATAAAATGGCAATAAGTACATATCTATCAGTAATTAATCTCAATATCAATGGACAAAATGCTACAATCAAAAGATATAGGGTGTCAGAATTGGTAAAAAAAAAACAAAAAAAAAAACCACACACCAAAACTCCCCAAAGAAACAAAAAACAGGATCCATCTATATGCTGCCTACTAGAGATCCATTTTATACCTAAAGACACCTGCAACCTGAACGTGAGGGGATGGAGAAACAGATATCATGTTAATAGACATCAAAAGAAAGCTAGAGTAGCCATACTTATATCAGATAAATTAGATTTTAAACCAAAGACTGTAACAAGAAATGAAGAAGGGCACCATATCATAATAAAGCAGATTATCCAATAAGAAAATCTAACTATTGTAAATATTTATGCACCCATGGGAGCTCCAAATACATAAAACAATGAATAATAAATATAAAGGAACTCATTGCTAATAATACAATAATATTAGGGGACCATAACACCCCATTTACATCAATGGAGAGATAATCAAGGCAGAAAGTTAACAAGGAAACAATGGCTTTGAATAACACACTGGACCAGATGGACTTAACAGATATATATTCAAAACATTCCATCCTAAAGTAGCAAAATATACTTTCTTTTCAACTGTGCAAGGACATTCTCCAGAATAGATTACATGGTAGGTCACATAACAGGCCTCAACAACTACAAAAGTATTGAGATCATACCATACATCTTTCAGACTACAATGTTATGAAACTTGAATTCAACCACAAGAAAACATTTGGAAAGTACACAAATACATGGCAGTTAAACAATGTGGTACTAAGCAATGAATGGGTCAATGATAAAATTAAAGTAGAAATTAAAACATACATGTAAACAAATGAAAATGAAAACATGGTGGTCCAAAACCTTTGGGATACAGCAAAAGTTGTCCTAAAAGGGAAGTATATAGCAGTACAGGCCTACCTCAAGAAGCAAGAAAAGTCTCAATTAAACAGCCTAACTTTAAACATAAAAGAATTAGAAAAATAACAATAAATGAAGCATAAAGTTACCAGAGGAAGAAAATAATAAAGATTAGAACAGAACTAAATGATAAAGAAACAAACAACAACAACAAACACAGTAGAACAGATCAGTGAAACCAGCACCTGGTTCTTTGAAAAAATAAAATTGATAAACTCTGGCCAGATTTATCAAAAAGAAAAGATAACTGACCCAAATAAATAAAATCACAAATGAAAAAAGTAGAAATAACAACCAACAATACAGAAATACAATTATAAGAGGAATATTATGAAAACCTGTATGCCAAAAATTGGACAATCTGGAAGAAATGGATAATTCTTAGAAACATATAAACTACCAAAATTGAAGCAGGAAGAAATAGAAAACTTTAACAGACCAATAACCAGCAAAGAATTTGAATCAGTAATCAAAAATATCCCAACAAACTAAACTCTAGGGCCAGATGGATTCTTAGGGGAATTCTACCAAACATTGAAGGAAGAGTTAATACCTATTTTTCTCAAAATCTCCCAAAAAGTAAAATGGAAGGAAAACTTCCAAATTCATTCTATGAAACTAGCATTATCCAAAACCAGACAAAGTTTTCACTAACAAAGAGTACTATAGGCTGATATTGTGTTGAACATGGATACAAAAATTCTCCACCAAATACTAGCAAATTGAATCCAACAGTGCATTAAAGGAACCATTCCCTACAGTCAAGTGGGATTTATTCCTGGGCTGCAATGGTCATTCAATATTTGCAAATCAATCAACATGATACACCACATTAATACAAGATAAGAACCAATGATCATTTCAATAGATGTAGAAAGCATTTGAAAAAGTACAGCATTCATTCATGATAAAATAAAAAAAAATCTTAACAAAGTAGGCTTAGAGGGAACATATTTAAACACAATAAAGTCCATATATGAAAAACCTACAGCAAATATCTTCAATAAAAAAAGACTGAGAACTTTTACTCTATGGTCAGGAACAAGTCAGGATGTCCACTCCAACCATCGTTATTTAACATAGTACTGGAAGTCTTAGGCACAGCAATCAGACAACACAAAGAAAAAAGTCATCCAAACTGGTAGGAAATAAGTCAAACTTTCACTATTTGCAGATGACATGATACTCTATATAGAAAACACAAAGACTCCACCAAAAAAATTGCTAGAACTGAAACACAAATTCAGTCAAGTTGCAGGATAAAGAATCAATGTACAGAAATCTATTGCATTTCTATACACCAATAATGAAGCAGCAGAAAGAGAAATCAAGGAATCAATCCCAGTTACAACTGCAACAAAAACCATAAGATACTTAGGAATAAACATAACCAAAGTGGTAAAGGATATATAAGCTGAAAACTATAAAACACTAATAAAAGAAATTGAAAAAGACACAAAGAAATGGAAAAACATTCCATGCTCATGGATTGGAGGAAAAATATGCTGTTAAAATATCTATATTACCCAAAGCAATCTACTCATTTAATGCAATCCCTACCAAAATACCAAGAGCATTTTTCACAGAGCTAGATCCAACAATTCTAAAATTTCTATGGAGCCACAAAAGACCCCAAATAGCCAAAGCAATCTCTAAGAAGGAAAGCAAAGCTGGAATACCACAACCAGGCTTCAAGTTATGTTACAAATCTGTATTGAAGACACTAAGGTACTGGTACAAAAATAGATGCATAGATCAATGACACAGAGTAGAAAACCCAGAAATGAGCTCACAGCTATGTGGTCAGTTAATCTTTGACAAACCGGGAATATTTATCCAATCGAAAAAAGACAGTCTCTTCGACAAACGGTGATGGCAAAACTAGACGACAACATGCAAAGGAATGAAATTAGACCACTTTCTTACATCATATACAAAAATAAATTCAAAATGGATGGAAGACCTAAATGTGAAACCATTAAAATCCTGGAGAACACAGATCATAGCCACTTCTTATCAGACATGTCTCCTGAGGTAAGAGAAACAAAAGCAAAAATAAACTATTGGGGTTTCATGAAAGTAAATCTTCTGCACAGCAAAGGAAACAATCAGTAAAACTAGAAGACAACCTACAGAATGGGAGATGATATTTGCAAATGACCTATCTGATAAAGGGTTAGTATCCAAAATACATAAAGAATTTATAAAACTCAACCCCCCCAAAATAATCCAGTTAAAAAATGGGTAGAAGATAAGAATAGACAATTTTCCCAAGAATACATAAAGATAGCCAACAGACACATGAAATGATGCTCAACATCACTCATTATCAGGACAATACAAATCAAAACTAAATGAGATATCACTTTACACCTGTAAGACTAGCTAAAATTAACAACACAGAAAAAAGTCAGTGTTGCCAAGGATGTGGAGAAAGTGGAACCCTACTGCACCGTTGGTGGGAATGCAAAGTGGTCCGGTCACTGTGGAAATAGTATGGATGTTCCTCAAAAGGTTAAAAATAGAACTACCTTAATATCCAGCATTTATACTACTAAGTATTTACCCAAAGGGTACAAAAATACTCCTTCAGAGGGATACATACACCCTGATGTTTATAGCAGCATTATCAACAATAACCAAATTATGGAAAGAGCCCAAATGTCCATTGACAGATATATATATATATATATGAATTAATTTTGGGGCAGTGAAAGACTATATATATATATATGACTATATATGAAATATATGATACATAAATATATAACATAAATATATAATTATATATGATTATATATGTATAATATGTATTATATATATTATATAATATATTATATATTATTATATGTGTATTATATAATATCTTATATAATATGTATTATATAATATATAATATATAATATATAAATTATATTATTTATATTATATTATATTTTATATTATATTATTATGTTAATTAATTAATAATTAAATATTATTCATATTATAATATTATGTTATATATTATACAATACATATTGTATGATATTATATAATACACACATATAATAATATATTATATAATAAATATAAATATAATATAAATATAATAAAATAATATTATATAATACACATTATAATTATATAATACACACATATATAATACACACATATAATAATTATGTGTGTGTATTATATATTATATGTATATGTATATGTTTTATATAATTATATATAATTATAAATATATATAATGTGTGTGTATATATATATATATATATATATATGATCAACCTTATATAATAGTAAAGCTTGCAAATTTTACAGCTAAGGAAACAATCCTGAGAACAACCAGGAAGAAGAGTTTCCTTATATATGGAGGGAGGAACATCAGAATAACATCAGACCTGTCCACAGAAACCTGGCAAGCCAGAAAGGGCTGGCAAGGCATATTCAGAGTACTAAATGAGAAGAACATGCAGCCAACAATACTATATCCAGCAAGGCTGTCATTCAGAATGGATGGAAAGATAAAGAGCTTTCAGGACAGGCAGAAACTGAAAGAATATGCAACCACCAAGCCAGCCCTGCAAGAAATATTAAGGGGGATTCTGTAAACAAAGAGACACCCCCAAGAGTCACATAGACCAGAAAGAAACAGAAAATCTATAGAAACAGGGACTTTACAGCCAATATAATGCCACTAAATTCATACCTTTCAATAGTTACTCTAAATGTAAATGGGCTGAATGATCCCATCAAAAGAAAGAGAATTGCAGATTGGATAAAAAAAAATAGGACCTATCCATATACTGTCCACAAGAGACTCATTTTGAACCTAAAGACACCTCCAGATTGAAAGTGAGGAGATGGAGACCATCTACCACTCTAATGGACCTCAAAAGAAAATTAGGTTATTCCCTCCCTTCCCTTATGGTCTTCTGTGCTCTTCCTTATGTTCTACATATGAGTGAAACCATATGACAATTGTCTTTCTCTGCTTGACTTATTTCACTTAGCATAATCCCCTCCAGTTCCATCCATGTTGATGAGAATGGTGGATATTCATGTTTTCTGATGGTTGAGTAATATTCCATCGTATATATGGACCACATTTCATGAACTGAACATAATAAAAAAATTAAATAAAAATCTATGGACAAATAAAAAGATCAAGAGGAGGGAGAAGCAGACTCCCCACTGAGCAAGGGGCCCAATGCAGGACTTGATCCCAGGACACTAGGATCATGACCCAAGCCAAAGGCAGAGGCTTAACTGACTGAGACATGCAGATGCCCCTATTTCAAGTATTTTCAACTTATTTTAATAAAAAGACCTAACCAACATATTTTATAATATTCAAAATAGAAAGCTGGGGTAGCAATCCTCATATCAGACAAATTAGATTTCAAACCAAAGACCATAATAAGAGACATAGAGGGATACTGTATTATATTTGAAGAGTCTATCCAACAAGAGGATCTGACAATTGTAAATATCTATGCTCCCAACATGGGAGCAACCAATTACATAAGCCAATTGTTAACCAAAATAAGGAAACATACTGATAATATTTTAAAAGTAGGAGACAGCAATGGACAGGTCATCTAAGCAGAAGATCAACAAAAAAATCAAGAGCTTTGGAGGACACATTGGACCAAATAGACATGTCTCCAACGTCATACAAATGGCCAATAAACATGTGAAAAAATGCTCAACATCATTAGCCATCAAGGAAATATAAATCAAAACCACAATGAGATACCACTTTATATCAGTTCGAATGGAAAAAATTAACAAGGCAGGAAACAACAAATGTTGGAGAGGATGTGGAGAAAGGGGAACCCTCTAACACTGTTGGGGGAATGCAAGCTGGTACAGCCACTCTGGAAAACAATATGGAGGTTCCTCAAGATGTTAAAAATAGAGCAATCCTATGAGTCAGCAATTGCATCACTAGGTATTTACCCCAAAGATACAGATGTGGTGAGAAGAAAGGACACATTCACCCCAATGTTCATAGCAGCAATGTTCACAATAGCCAAACTGTGCAAGGAGACAAGATGCCCTTCAACAGATGAATGGATAAAGAAGATGTGGAATATACAATAGAATATCACTCAACATCAGAAAGGATGAATACCCAGCATTTGCATTGATATGGATGGAACTGGAGGGGACTATGCTCAGTGGAATAAGTCAAGCAGAGAAAGATAATTATCATATGGTTTCATTCATATGTGGAACATAAGGAATAGCATGGAAGATATTAGAGGAAGGGAGGGAAAAATGAATGGAAGAAATCAGAGAGGGAAAAAAGTCATGAGAGACTCTGGACCCTGGGAAACAAACTGAGGGCTACAGAAGGGAGGAGGATGAGGGGATGGGGTAACCAGGTGATGGGTATTAAGGAGAGCATGTGTTGAGATGAGCATTGGATGTTATAAGCAATTAATGAATGTTGAATACTACACCAAAAACTACTGATGTACTATATGTTGGCTAACTGACTGTACTAAATATATATAAATATTCATTGGTCTCCTGCTCATGTTATATAGTAGTGTTGTAAAGGTTTTAGAACGTGATGACTTTTAAAAACAGGGAATTATCCATTGTTCCCTGCATTCTCATGTATTTTTCCCTTCACATTCAAGCCTCATTAAATGGTAATTGTTTGTGCTCAGAATCTTGACTCCTCTAACCTCTGGAACTAGTTCATTATGGTCTCTCCCGCTCCAACCCACCATGTCAGTGTACTTTGAAGCAGTCTTATCCTGCTGACACTTGGACCTCACAGCCCAATGTCCCAATTCCATTAGAACTCCATTTTGTTGAAGAAATGATAAATAATTTCAGATTAAGGCTTTGTTTAATGATAAAGTGTTCATGTATATGTTACCAAGCCTGTTTTATCAGCATCCAATAATGTTTCAACCCACAGGTTTCTTAGATCTGTGACCCCTATATTTTTATTTTATTTTATTTTATTTTTTTATTTTCAGCATAACAGTATTCCTTGTTTTTGCACCACACCCAATGCTCCATGCAATCCTTGCCCTCTCTAATACCCACCACCTGGTTCCCCCAACCTCCCACCCGCCACCCCTTCAAAACCCTCAGATTGTTTTTCAGAGTCCATAGTCTCTCATGGTTCACCTCCCCTTCCAATTCCCCCCAACTCCCTTCTCCTCTCTAACTCCCCTTGTCCTCCATGCTATTTGTTATGCTCCACAAATAAGTGAAACCATATGATAATTGACTCTCTCTGCTTGACTTATTTCACTCAGCATAATCTCTTCCAGTCCCGTCCATGTTGCTACAAAAGTTGGGTATTCATCCTTTCTGATGGAGGCATAATACTCCATAGTGTATGTGTGACCCCTATATTTTGCCTCCTAGTTAGCTATTAACGTATAAGCTTACCTGTGTTTAGATAGTAGCACTGGGGCATCTGGTACTAGAATGCAACAAAAAAGGTACTAACATCTAAAAAGAATCTGAAAACTTGTATTTTACATAAGACCTAATCACAGTCAAATTTCTCACATACAGCCATTATTATCAATATCTTTTCTTTCAATAGCAGTTATGGACCAACCTACATGTGTCACTTCCCCCATCTCATTAAGACTTTGCTGCAACACTGCTTCCATAACTCAGTCTACTTCCACTTGGATATGATTAATCACAATGTCATCCTTGACCTTTCATAAAATTACAGAATGTGAGATCCTATAATGAACTTATAGATCAACTTCTTCCATTCTTATTTTTATAATTTGTATAAACATGGCCCAGAAAGAGGAATTGGCTTTTACAGGACTATGCAGCTATTAAGATAAGACCCAGAATCACAGTCTCCTGACTCCTATTCTTCTACTTTGTCACACTGCTAAGGATCATCATCTGAAAACTAGTCCCAATAGGATGAATATTTAGTTTCCCATTTTCAATAAGGGTTCTTTTTCCCCTAATGATCCTCAAATGAAAGTATCTACCAAAGTTTAGTTTCATTAGGTTTGATAATATATAAAATTACATTTATCTTACCAGGCTTATAATCAGCTGAAATTGCTATAGAAAAAAAAATAAAGCTTAATCTTTATTGGCCATTTTCATTTGTAATGTCTCTATTGATTTCACTGCCCAAGGATGAAGCCATGAGGCACTCTAGAAAATCTGCATGTTTATTGCCAAGGATTTACTCAGAATGTAATTTTAAAGAAAAGGCACTGGGGAGATCAAAACCAACATGTAGACACTGATATCTGATAGCCAGTCACCACCCAGCAAAATATTAGTATATAAATTGAGAAGTTGTTCAAGACCAGACACTTCCAGGAGATGGCAGTATAAGGTAGGTCTGGATATAAACAAAATTGAAATTGATAAAAGAAAAAAAAGTTTTCATTGTCTAAGAATAGTTTTAAGATGAGATCATGGCACTACCTAAAACCTGTATACAAGGAAAATGCACTGATCTATAAGATCATGTAGGTCACCGGTGTGAGATCTACCAGGCAATGGCCACAAAGCATTTTAAAGGAAATATTGAGAATAAATGCAACCCAAAAACTTTGTTCTAAGTACTCCTAAGACCTCGAAAGTGTGTTGAGTTAGCAGGGAGATTACTTACATTTTCAAAGGAAGGTTCTAATCTTATTATGTGTAAGAAGACTTGCACAGAGTTATAATATTCACCTTTTATTGTCTGATATATATCAAGCACTGTGTGCTGGACATTATTACAAATTATTTCACTTAATATCCAACCTGGAAAGTAACTACCATTATCCAAATTTTACATATAAGGAAACTGAAGTTTGAGAGTTTAAGTCACTTGCCCAACAGACAATATTTATGCATATAATCCCATATAACATTTATTTCTTTAATAATTTTACCTTTTCCCTTGATACGTTGGTCCTTGATTCTTGATTACTTTAAAGTATGTTTACTTAAGAAAGTGTAATAGAGACAGCATAGAGTTTTGCAGCATTGCCAAAAGAAAAATGTCCTCTTTGTTCTCAGAAGAAAGGAAAACAATTCTGAGCTACCCAACTCATCAGTTAACATTGCAATTTTTTTTCTGAGTTTCAATCCAATTATGATTTACCTTTCTCTGATCTGGGCTCCTGTCTTTTCAACATTATTGTATGCCTCATCGGCAGATGTTTAAAAGCAAACACAAACTAGATGTGTAAACATACTGGATTTGCTTTTTGTTCAACAGAAATAATTGGCTCCAAATGCAGTATTTCTATTATTAATCTGTGCCAAACCATTTGGTGTATTTGTTGAATTGAAGCCTGGGTTTCTCCTCATTTTATGTACATCTTGGTGAGCAGGATCACTGCATGCAATTTGTTCCACACATAGAAAGCAGCACTCAAATCTCTTTCATTCAATTTGCCTTTCCCCCCTTTTTTCCATCTTCTACAGTTTGAAGTACAAAAAGAAAAAAAAAATTATGTCAGACCTTACCAGAAGTCTTTCAGTTGCCTAGAAACCTCAGCAGACAACATTTTGTATTGATAGTTATCACAGTATAGGCTCCTACAATCTGCCTTTCAAGACCAAATGTTCAATCCTCTGTATTTCTTTTTTAAAAACTTTTATTTGTCTTCTTTTTTAAAAAAATTTAAATTCAATTCAATTAACATATAGTGGATTGGTTTCAGAGGTAGAATTTAGTGATTCATTCTGTATGTATTTCTAAAGGTGCTTAGTCTCCAAAGAGCTGACTTAAACTCACCAACTTTGTCAAAGACTGGCATCTAAACCAGAACATCGGGTTATCATGTAAAATGATAGTTATATTTTTCAAAGAGATCAAATTACTCATCTTCTGATCAGCCCATTCTCTCACAGTAGCTTATATAGGAAATCAAAACATAATCAGAAGCTAATTTACTGAGCACAGATACAGAACAAGTGCAGTGAACTACATGATTTGACTAGTTAATGACATCAGTACCCGGCTCTTCTACTTCCTAGCTGTGGGACTTTGGGTAAGTTACTTAGCATCTCAGTACTTCAGTTCTCTCCTCTGTAAAATGGGGATAACAAATAATGCTTACTATCTTTGTGGGATTGCTGTTAGGAATGAATAAATGCAAAGTGCTCAGAACAATGCCTGGCACATACTAAGTGCTCAAAAATGTTAACTATTGTTATTTTTATTATATAATGTACCATCTACACAACAGAAATACCTTGAATTCTCTCCATTGGACCTCTCTGAATGGTCATTTGTGGATTCTTGTACATCTCTTTACCTTAGCACTTCCCAGGTTTTAAATAGCATCTGTGTGTGGATGACACCAAATCTGAATCTCCATCATCAATAACTCTTCTGAGTTTCATACTTATATATTCAACAGCCATTTGGGCACCATCACCTAAACTGGTGCTTCCCAATTTTTTTAATGGTATGACACACATAGAAAACAAATAATTATACAACACATTGGGGTTAATGCATGAGGTGGTGCACATCCTGAGGTGTGCAGCTCAGCCTGACCACTGGGGACTCTAGCTGCTCTACAAAAAGCCTAACCATGCTGAAGGCTGAGAAGATCAGTGTTTCCATATCTTGTAAGCTATTTGGATCAGACAAAGCTTCAACCTCAATGTCTTCCCAGGCACTTCACAGTCAATATGTCAAACATAAAGGGATTATTTTTTTCCTTAAAGGCAGATTGTCCACCCATGCACCTCATCTACCCAGATATTCAAGGCAGAAACTGGAATATTTTCTAAATTCTCCCTCTTCTTAACCTCCAATATTCGTCATTAAATTTTGCCAATTTTACCTATAAAATCTTTCTGGTCTCTGTAGCCTCCTTTCCATTCACCATGTTTAAACCCTAGTTTAACCTCTTATCTCCACTGCTGTAATAGCCTTCCAAGCTATTGTCCTACCCTGCTCTCCCATCCCTGGTGAAATCTATTCTTTACACAACTGCTATGGTAATCTAAAACACACGTTTCACCTTGTCATACCTTTGCATAAAATCCTTCAATGTCTTCCCATATTTTAGAATTGTGGTCCCAAAACTTTTCCTCTGAAATATCATGCAAGAAATAAAATCCTTTACACAAACCCTAAAAGAGAGTAAGGGTGGAGGGTAATGACAAGGAAATTCTTTGAAGTCTTGTGTTTTATCTTTAACTTGTTCACTAGCAATTTTGAACTCCAAATGATAATATATGTTTATTTTAATACAAAAATAATGTTCTAAATTATATATCAAAAATAAAATGGATGCCTTATAAAAACACACCATATTTGTCCTGTGCCTTGGCATATGTGTTAACTTGTCTTGAAAACTTGAAAACCCTCACTGCAAAAAATTACCAAAGGATAAGATCCAAGCTTCATAACCTGGCCTCTAAGGTCTTCATGATTTAGCCTCTGCTTATCTCTCCTTCTCCCTCTTTTTGCTCCAGTGGAACTGAACTCAGTGTATTTCTATGCCTATACCATAGTATTTCTGTACTCTCTACCTACCAAGAAACCTGCCATCTACTCTTATCATCACAACTTCCATTTAATTCCTGGACAGTGCTAACTCCTCCTTTGAGATCCAGTGCACATGTCTGATCTCTCACATCCATCAAGATATCTCCCATGCTATGTCCCAGGCTAGTTTAGGTGCTATTCCTCTGTACTCCTTTAGCACCGTGGGCTTATATTAACCAAAACACTTAACCCACTGCATTGATATTATCTTTTTTTTAATTTTACATTTTTTGATTCCTCATTAAAATATAAGCTCTTCAAGAACAGATTCTGTATGGGGCGCCTGGGTGGCTCAGTGGGCTAAGCCTCTGCCTTCAGCTCAGGTAATGATCCCAGGGTCCTGGGATTGAGCCTCACATCGGGCTCTCTGCTCAGCGGGGATCCTGCTTCACCCTCTCTCTCTGCCTGCCTCTCTCCTACTTGTGGTCTCTGTCTGTCAAATGGATAAATAAAATCTTTTTTTTTTTTAAGAACAGATTCTGTATATATCATTGACATACAAATATTAGTTTCAGGCTTTTAAAAATGTAACTGAGTTCTGATAATCTTAGGCTTCCATGTGGACCAATTCCCTCTTTGATTGATGAATTCTTTCCTTAGAATTTTAATATCATCAATCACTTTAAAACAAAAAACTTTAAAACACAGTTGTATTTCTCTAATCCGTTATGTATTTCATACTGTACCTCTTGGAGAAAAACCCCTGAATATTTGGAGACATCTGCTATAGCCCACAAATATCATCCCCTTTTTGTTATATAGTGATTTTTTTTAAAATTCAAAGCCATGTATCAATGATCTGGATAGAAAAGTAAAAAAATAGAAATATCACGAGTAACTGAAATAAATACTAAATAAATACATATCAGATAATAGCAGAGGAGAAAAGTAAAGCTAGAAATTAAAAAAAATCAAACTAATTCAGTTATGTCACTGAATGGGCTCATTGCTTATACACCACACATCATCTATGGCTTGTCGATCTAATTTGAATAACATTTCAGAAAGAAATACTTCTATCACATGTCAAACTATATGAAGATTTATATACAAAGAGTAGATTACTGTATTTGGCCACCTATTATACTGTTAAGCCTGGATTCATCTAAACCTAATATGTAAATAAAGAATGATGGGAATGATGTTTATGGATCAGGAAGTCTAGAGCTGTTTCTTTGTAATTTTATTTTTATTTTTTAATGATTTTATTTATTTATTTTACAAAGAGAGTAAGTGCATGAGCTGGGGGAGGGGCAGAGGGAGAGAAAGAATCTCAAGCAGACTCCACACTGAATGCAGAGCCTGGTGAGGAGCTCCATCAAAGACTGAGACATGAGCTGAAATCAAGAGTAGGACCCTTAACCAACTGAACCACTCAGGTACCTCTGTAATTTTAAATTTCTCTCTGATATATATCTGTTTTATTTCATTCTTTAAATGTTTGACACTTTTGTGCTATAGAATGGATTAAAACCATAGGATCTCCAGTCTTTTATATCTTTGAAACCTAATGTCACTCAAATGTAATTTATATGAAAGATACTTTGAAAATTAATCTCCACTGTGGTCTATAATGAACTAGTAATCTGTCATTTTTAGGCCATTTAAATCTACAATTTTATCTAGAGAAGCAGGATTTTTTTTCCCATTTGTAATGGCATATTGCAGAATGCCATTACACTTATTCTCGTGCCCTTACAGGTCATACTTGGGAGAAATGGTCCCAGCTCAGCAGGGCTACTCAACTTTTGAAATATGTTACAAGCTACATTATTTTTTTTCAAATAATATAATTTAGACTCAGAGAAACTCTGCTGTAATAGAAATTTTCCTGTACATGAATTTCATATAGCCTGATGTATCTAAATTGAGAACATAATATAGCTGAAGCTTTACAAGCTACATTTTCAAAGCTGACTGCATAATAAAATTGCTGGCATATTTGTTGAATTCTAAGTACAAATCCAGGTACCATGTAAATAATATGTTCCAGAAACAATAAATTATCTCTGTGAGTTGAAAATGCAGACATTAGGTAAATCTTTTTTTTTAAGATTTTATTTATTTATTTGAGAGAGAGTAGAGAGAGCATAAGAGGGGAGAAGGTCAGAGGGAGAAGCAGACTCTCCATGGAGCGGGGAGTCCAATGTGGGACTCGATCCAAGGATTCTGGGATCATGACCTGAGCCAAAGGCAGGTGCTTAACCAACTGAGCCACCAGGTGCCCAGGTAAATCATTTTTATTTGTGAAAACATTTAGAGGGTATTTTGAGGGCCCCACTTCAGAAGAAATACCATACATTTGCAAGTACTTTTATTGTTTAAAAACATAGTCCATATTTCCCTTATTTCAGATAGACCTTTTCATGTTTTCAAATGACACAGACTAACATAATGCCTTTCCAAATTTCCACAGAAAATTTGCAACTAATATCCACAGACATTCTGCAGGAACTCTAGACCATCATTTTCTCCACAGATACTCTGAATATCCTGTATAGGAGGAGGGGTGGGAAAAGTGGGTGATCTATCACATATTCTACAAATTGGAACTTTTGACCACTCAGTGGCAGCTGCCATTAGCCTCCATATTAATTTAAAATATTTTCAGATGAAAGTTACAAACTAATTAATGGTTACTAAGTAACTAAATGGCAATTTTTTTCACATAAAAACAAGTCTATATACAACTAATTAATTTTTAATTACATCAAAAACTAGTGATGAACTAGGTATTGGCTACCTAAACATAACCAAAAAATTAAAAAAAAAAAACAAGTCTAGATTGGGGCACCTGGGTGACTCAGTTGGTTAAGCATCCAACTCCTGATTTCAGCTTAGGTTGTGATCTCAGTGTCATGAGATTAAGCCCCACATTGGGCTCCATGCTCAGCATGAAATCTGCTTGAGATTGTCTCTCCCTCTCACTTTGCCCCTTCCCACTCATGCTCTCTCTTTCTAAAATAAATAAATAAATATTAAAAAAAAACAATAAAACAAAACAACAACAAAAAAGTCCAAATATTGGTCCTTACTTGTGTTTGCTTAGTTGTTCAACAATGCATTTGGACCCAAGGTAGTTCTATTTTTTTCTGACCCACTATTCATACATGTAGACTTTTGTCTTCATGCTTGTTGTCCTATTGTCATAAGATGGCTTCTGAAGCTCCAAATATCATGTTAACATTCAAGAAAGAGAGAGGGAACAAGAAAGAGTCAGTGTCAGCAGACTTCTGCATGATGTCTCACTATTAGAACTGAGTCACATTGTTACTCCTATTTGCAAGTGACTATGGGAAATTGAGGTTTTTGCTTTCTAGTTTCTATAATGGAAAGTATCAAGGGAAAAGGGAGTTAAAAATAGATAAAGGATAGCTAATTAACAAGATGTCTCTCCTTCTTTGGCCTGATATAGTAATGTCTGTTGTTACCACTAATGGCAGTGTTATTTGACAATGCTGTTAGTCTAATCAAGTAGATTGGTTGTCAGTAGTTTATGCACTGAGAGTAGTCCCCTCACCCAGGGATTCAGGAGGAGTCTAAGGTTGCTGGTCCAGAGGGTATTTGAAGTGACAGTCAATATGGTTCCAAGCCAGTGTCTTCCTCTGATCTTACTTAATTGCCTTCAGTTGACTAAATCTTTTTTTTAAGTTTTTATTTAAATTCTAGTTAGTTAACATATATAACAAAATTGGTTTCAGGTGTAGAATTTAATGATTCATCACTAACACACAACACCCAATCCTCATCGCAACAAATGCCCTCCTTAATACCTATCACTCATTTAATCCATTCCCCACCTACCTTCCTCCATCAATCCTGTTTGTTCTGTATAGTTAAGAATCATTTTTTGCTTGATTCCCTCTCTCTTTTTTTCCTCCTTTCCTCTATGTTCATGTTTGGTTCCTTAAATTCCACATATGAGTGAAATCATATGATATCTGTCTTTCTCTGACTGACTTATTTTGCTTAACATAGTACACTCTAGATACAACCACATCATTGCAAATGGCAAGATTTTATTCTTTTTGATGGCTGAGTAATATTCCGTGTATATATATCCATTCATCAAGTCGATGGACATTTGAGAGCTTTCCATGGTTTGGCTATTATTGATAATGCTGTTATAGACATCAGGATATGGGCACCTGTTATAAACATCAAGACAGAGTCATTACATATCTGCCTTTGGCTCAGGTCATGATCCCAGGGTCGTGGGATTGAGTCCGGCATCAGGCTCCCTGCTCAGTGGGAAGCCAGCTTCTCCCTCTCCTGCTCCCCCTGCTTATGTTACTTCTCTTGCTGTGTCTCTCTCTGTCTAATAAAAAAATAAAATCTTGGAGCACAACATCAAAAAACTAATGATGCATTGTATGGTAACTAACATAACGTAATAAAAAAATTTTAAAATAAACATCAAGATGCATGTGACCCTTCAAATTAGTATTTTTATATCATTTAGGTAAATACCTAATAGTGCAATTGCCATGTCATAGGGTAGTTCTATTGTGAGCTTTTTGAGGAACCTCCATACTGTTTTCCAGAGGGGCTGCACCAGTTTGCATTTCCACGAACAGTGTAAAAATATTCCCTTTTCTCTGCATCCTCAGAACTTAGTAAATCTTAGTGGTGTCTCCTCTTAGGATCAATTCTCATGTAAATACCATATTTAATCAGTTCTAAGACACACTATTTGGCATATTTTCTCTCTGATAAATCTCTGAAATTAGGATTAACTTCCAACAAATTATATATCTCCAATATTATGATTTACTTACAATAATTGTGTCTTATAGCTAATGGTGGACAGGTAGATATTGTGATGTTGTTGTACATGGGAAACCTGGTCATTGCTGTTCATGATATAAACACATCAGGTGAGTTATATGCATTGTTGGTATTACATATGTTGATTGCCATTTAAAATGTCTTCAAAAAGATTACAGTGCAATTAAGCATTAGAACAAAATGTTATTCTGTAAGCAGAAAAATATGAAAATGAAACAGTGGGGTGAAATTTGATGTTAGTGAAACATATCACTGGAGGAATAAATGTCACCATTAAGACTTGAAGAATAAGTGTCCATGGGTCGGAAGAAAACCTCAGAGACAACAGTGGATCTCCTCACCTTGTTTTTCTGTGTGTGTTTTTTTTTTTAACTTTGGTTTTTTTTGTTGTTGTTTTTAAACGATTCATCATCAATGCTCTTAATGATATGAAGAATGATTTTGTGTGAAAATACATGGTCATCAATAATTCTGAGTCAGCTGGGAAAAAAAAATGGATGGCAGAGGAGTGAGGGACCTATTTCAACGGTCCCCTGAATTAAGCTGGGTATCTACCAAACCATTCTGAACACCAGTGAAATCAGCCTGAGATGGAAGAAGATATATCTGGATCTCTACAAACAAAACATCACCAGCAGCTGGTCTCAAGGTATAAAGTGGGGATCCGTGATTCTGCAGATAGATATCAGAAGATAAACAGAAGGGGAAGGGAGCCTCCACAAACCTGAGCCAATAGGGTGAGATAACATCAGAGTTCAAAAGCCTCCCATGTTGGGGACTGGACACATTCACAGACTGGTAACAGCGGGTGAAGGACTTTAGGGCAGCCCCCAGAAAGAAATCTGGAGCAACGGGTGCATCTGTTCAAACCTGGGGTGGCTTATGTTTTTAGAAACACAAAGGGCAGGGACGTGCTCAGACCTGGGAGTGACATCCTGGAATGCTGCTGTGGGGTGCACAGCCCAGGAGACTCTGGTTTTTAGCAACACAGACAGAAATGGAGACAGTGTGGCCTGGAGAGCACATTGAAGAGCAGACTGCAATCTCTCTGTTCTGAGACAGAGGTTTGGATAAAGTCACTTCTGCTCTAACTCTCAGAAGAGACACGGAAAGCCACCATTGAAATCCTCCAGAAAACAAAAGTGCCCCAAAAACAGTTTTCACTGAGTCCATAGCACTCCCAAGAGGGCAGGGCAACTCTGCCCAAACAGGGTTGCCTGAATAACAGCGTGGCAGACCCCTCCTGCAGAAGACAGGCTGGAAGAACAAGAGGACACCAACCCTAAGGTCCCTATAAACAGGTGCATCTTGCTTAGGTCATGGTTAATACTTTGGCCTCCATACATTCCCTCAACCACCTTTCGACAGAATGACTAAGAGGAGGAACCCCCAACAAAGAAAAGAATCAGAGACTGTGGTCTCTGGCACAGACCTAATGGATATGGATATAACCAAGATGCCAGAAATAGACTTCAGAGTAACAATTATGAAATCGGTATCTAGTCTTAAGACAAATATTAACAACAATATAGAATCTCTAAGTGCAGAAATGAGATGTAATGGGGCCAAACTTAAAAATGTTATGAATGAAATGCAGTCTAAACTAGGTATTCTGAATGCTAGGGTAAACAAGACAGAAGAATGAATTAATGAGCTAGAAGATAAGATGATAGAAAAGAAGGAAACTGAGGAGGCATGGGAAAATCAGATTAAAGTGAAGGGATCAAACTGAGAGAGATTAGTGACTTAGTGAAGCATTCCAATATCAGAATTATTAGGATCCCTGAAGGGGTGGAGAGAGAAAGAGTTCTAAAAGATATATTTGAGTAAATCATAGCTGAGAACTTCCCTAATCTGGGGAAGGAAGCAAACATTTGTGTCCAAGAGACAGCAAGGACCCCTCCCCAGATCAATGGGAGCAGACTGTCACCACAACATATACTAGTAAAATTTGCAAATCTCAGATCCAAGGAAACAATCTTGAAAGCAGCGAGGGGGAACAGATTTCTTAAATACAGAAGGAGGAACATCAGAATAATGTCAGACCTGTCCACAGAGACCTAACAAGCCAGAAAGGGCTGGCAAGACATATTCAGGGTACTAAATGAGGAGAACATGCAGCCAAGGATACTTTATCCAGCAAGGCTGTCATTCAGAATGGATGGAGAGACAAGGAGTTTCCAAGACCAGAAGAAACTGAAAGAATATTAGAACACTAGGCTGACCCTGCAATAAATATTAAGGGGGGGTTCTATAAAAGAAGAAAGACCCCAAGAGTGATACAGAACAGAAATTTATGGAGACAATCTATAGAAACAAGGACTTCACAGCAACATGATGACAATAAAATCTTACCTTTCAATAATCACTCTCAACTTGAATGGCATAAATGCTCCCATAAAGCAGCACAGGGTTGCAGATTGGATAAAAAGACAGGACCCAACCATACATCATCTACAAGACTCATTTGGAACCTAAGGATACATCCAGACTGAAAGTGAAGGGATGGAGAACCATCTTCCATGCCAACGGACCTCCAAAGAAAGCTGGGGTAGCAATTCTCATATCAGACAAATTAGATTTTAAGCTAAAAACTATAGTCAGAGATACAGAAAGACACTATATCATTCCTAAAGGGTCTGTCCAACATTAGGATCTAATAACTGTAAATATCTATGCCCCCAACATGGGAGCAGCCAACTACATAAGCCAACTGTTAACCAAAATTAAAAAAAAAAAAAATAATAATAATAATAATAATAATACATTAATAGCAGGAGACCTCAACACTCCACTCTCAGCAACAGACAGATCATCTAAGGAGAAAATCAACAAAGAAACAAGAGCTTTGCATGATACACTCAAGGAGATAAACTTCATAGATATATACAGAATATTCCACCCTGAAAACACAGAATACTCATTCTTCTCAAATGCACATGGGACTTTATCCAGAATAGACTACATACTGGGTCACAAATCAAGTCTCAACTGATACCAAAATATTGAGATTATTCCTTGCATATTCTCAGACCACAATGTTTTGAAACTGGAACTCATTCACAAAAAAAAAAAAAATGGAAGAAATTCAAATACTTTAAAGCTAAAAATCATCTTACTTAAGAATGTTGGGGTCAACTAGGAAATCAAAGAAGAACTTAAAACAGTTCATGGAAACCAATGAGAATGAAAACACATTGTTTCAAAACCTATGGAATACTGCAAAGGTGGTCCTAAGGGGGAAATACATAGCCATCCAAGCCTCACTCAAAAAAAAAAAAAAAAAAAAAAAAAAAAAAAAAAAAAAAAAAAAAAAAGAAGGAAAGAAAAAAATTCTGAATAGACAAACTGACTTTACACATTAAAGAACAGGAGAAAGAACAACAAATAAAGCCTAAGCCAAGCAGGAGAAAAAAAAATAATTAAGATTAGAAGAGAGATCAATGAATTAGAAACCAGTGGGGCAATTGGGTGGCTCAGTTGGTTAAGTGCATGCTTTCTGTTCAGACCATGATCCTGGGTTCTTGGGATTGAGCCCTGAATCAGGCTCTCTGATCAGCATGGAAGCCTGTGTCTCCCTCTGCCTCTGCCTGCCTTTCTGCCTACTTGTCTCACTTTCCTTTGTCTCATAATTGTCTCATAAATAAGTAAAATTTTTAAAGGAAGAAAGGAAGGAAGAAAGAGAAGGAAAGAAAGAAAGAAAGAAAGAAAGAAAGAAAGAAAGAAAGAAACCAGAAATACAGTAGAGATCAACAAAACTAGAAGCTGGTTCTTTGAAAGAATTAATAAGATCGACAAATCACTGGCCAGAATTATCCAGAAGAAAAGAGGAAGGACCCAAATTAATAAAATTATAAATGAAAGGGGAGAGATCATGACTGACACTAAGGAAATAGAGTCATCAGAAATTATCAACAACTATATGTCAATAAGTTTAGCAACCTAGAAGAAATGGATGCATTCCTGGAAAACTTTAAACTATCAGGACTGAAACAGGAAGAAATTGATAACATGAATAGACAAATAACCAGTAATTAAATTGAAGCAGTGATCAAAAACCTTCCAAAAAACAAGTGGTCAGGCCTGATGGATTCTCAGAAGAATTCTACCATTTAAAGAAGAAATAACACCTATCCTCCTAAAGCTGTTTCAAAAAATAGAAACAGAAAACTTCTGGACTCTTTCTATGAGGCCAACATTACCTTGATTCCAAAACCAGGCAAAGACCCCACCAAAAAAGAGAATTTCAGACCAATGTCCTCAACAAGATCCTAGTTAATAGGATCCAACAGTACATTAAAGGTTTATCCATCACAATCAGGTGGGATTAATTCCTGGAATGCAAAGATGGTTCAACATTCACGAATCAATCAGTGTGATAGAACATATTAATAAGAAACAAGAACCATAAGGTCCTCTCAATTGAGGCAGAAAAAGCATTTGACAAAATACAGCATCCTTTCCTGATTAAAACTCTTTGGAATGTGGGAATAGAGGGAATATTCCTCGATTTCATAAAAACCATAAAAATATCATTCTCAATGGGGAAAACCTGAGAGCCTTTCCCTTAAGATCAGGAACATGACAAGGATGCCCACTCTCACCACTATTGTTCAACATAGTACCAGAAGTCCTAGCAAGAAAAAGTCAAACTCTATTCACAGATGACATGATTCTTTAGGTGGAAAACCAAAAGTCTCAACCCCTAAATTACTAGAACTCATACAACAATTCAGTAATGTGGCAGGATACAAAATCAATACACAGAAATCCGTTGCTTTCCTATGTACTAACAATGTAACTGTAGAAAGATCAATTAGGGAATACATTCCATTTACAATAGCACCAAAAACCATAAGATACCTTGGAATAAACCTAACCAAAGAGGTAAAAGATATATACTCAAGGAACTATGGAACACTCATGAAAGAAATTGTAGAAGACAAAAAGATGAAAAAACATTCCATGCTCATGGATCAGAAAAATAAACATTGTTAAAATGTCTATGCTGTCCAGAGTAATGCATACTTTCAATGCCATCCCAATCAAAATACCAATGACATTTTTCAAAGTGCAGGAACAATCTTAAAATTTACATGGAAACAGAAAAGACACTGAATCCCCAAGGGAATGTTGAAAAAGGAATACAAAGCTGAGGGCATCACATTGCCTGATTTCGAGCTATATTGCAAAGCTGTGAACACCAAGACAGCATGCAACTGGCACAAAAAACAGACACATAGGTCAATGGAACAGAATAGAGAGCCCAGATATGGACCCTCAACTCTATGGTCAACTGATCTTTGACAAAGCAGGAAAAAATAATCCAATGGAAAAAGAAAGTCTCTTCAACAAATTGTGCTGGGAAAATTGGACAGCTATGTACAGAAGATTAAACTAGACCATTCTCTTATGCCTACACAAAGATAAACTCGAAATGGATGAAAGATCTCAATGTAAGACAGGAATCCAACAAAATCCTAGAGGAGAACATAGGCAGTAACTCTTCAACATCAGCCGCAACAACTTCTTTCAAGACACATCTCCAAAGGCAAGGGAAACAAGTGAAAATGAACTTCTGGGACTTCATCAAGATAAATGGCTCCTGCACAGCAAAGGAAACAGCCAACAAAACAAAGTGGCTAACATAACACAATAAATAAATAGATGATAGGTAGATAGATAGATAAACAAGTAAATAAATAAATAACAAAACAAACAAAAAACAAAGAGACAACCCATGGACTGGGAGAAGATATTTGCAAATGACACTACAGATAAATGGCTGTAAGATTTATAAAGAACTATAAGATCTATAAGATCTATAAAGAACTTCTCAAGCACAACAACCAAAAAACAAAATCCAGTCAAAAATGGTCAGAAGACATGAACAGACATGTCTCTGAAGAAGACATATGAATGGCAAAGAGGGAGATGAAAAAATGTTCAACATCATTAGCCATCAGGGATAGTCAAATCAAAACCACATTGAGATATCACCTTACACCACTTAGAATGGGAAAAGAATTGACAAGGCAGGAAACAACATATGTCGGAGAGGATGTGGAGAAAGGGGAACCCTCTAACACTGTTGGTGGAAATGCAAGTTGGTACAGCCACCTTGGAAAACAGTGTGGATCTTCCTCAAAAAGTTAAAAATAGAGCTACCCTATGACCTCAGCAATTCCATGACTGGGCATTTACCCCAAAGGGCAGTCCCACCCTAGCACAGGGGTTTGGGACCTGGTTTAAGCAAGCTAGTCAGCCAGTGTCACCATGGCAGTGTTTCCTAAAGATTGCTCTGTGTTTATGCTGAGGGGCCAAAGAGAGGGATGGCCCTGGCCAGCTCCTTTGTCCCCAGATAGGTATCTCTATGAATGTTGACTCTCAGAACATGCTCCAAGTGGAATGAATAATCTCTCCTCTGTGTCTAGTAGATGTTCTTTAAATTGCTGTCACCATCATCTTCCCCCTGCATTGTTTGCCTACCTTCTCTCCAGGAACAGGGCAGTGCCCTCAGGGTTCTATCCCAGCTGAGCCTGCTGATGTTGAAAACTACAGGATTTAAGGCTCATTGCAAGAATACATGAAAATCAGTCCCCTCCCCATTTTCACAGTGAATGGCTTGGGAAAATGTTCTCCTTTTGCATTCTCCTGTGTTCTCTTCTGTCTCACCCTTCTTCACAACCATGGTTCCCTCCCACACACAACACCTGTGATCCATTTCTTCCCTATTCTGTATCTCCACACATCCTACCTTCTTCAATGTGTCTTCTTCCTCCCTTTAGTTGTGAAGTTTGTTATTTCAGTCCTCTGGTTTATTTCTGGGCCATTTAGAATGATTTGAAAGTTATCTTGTTGTGTTAATGGGAGACATGTGTCTAAGGTCTTCCTTACTCTGCTAATATGTTCTACCAGGTCCCTCAAATCTATCTCTCTGTATTGAAAAAGACCCTACTGAAGTTGTATAATTGGTTTTAATGCCCCATAGTATATCAGGGATTCCAATCAAGTGAGTACAGGGCAACAATCATAATTCATCTAGGAAAAATGTTAAAGGAAGTAGGAGCGTTGATCTTACTTCTGCTACTTCAAACCAGAGTGATGCGTGCACTGATCTTGTCTTCACTGCACTCAAAAAAAAAAAAAAGTAGTAAACAGATGTTAAATAATTCTTCAGGACACTCCTAGTTTGAACTCGGCCTGCCTCTACTTTTTCTCATTCTCTCTTGCCAGATTCTTGGCTTTGTCTTTACTTCATGTTCAAAACAATTTTTGACCCCTCTGGAATGTGTTACACTTCTTTGTTCTCTTCCTGACTATTTGCACTGTAGACTTCCTGCCTGCCAGGTTTTAGACTTAGCATGTCCTCTGACCCTAGCATCACCCATTATTTTGGTTGTGTCCTTCCACCCCAGGGCTTCTTTCAACTCCCCCTACTGATTCCATCCTAACTAAATGGTCTGAAGAACTGGTCCCAGGCTATCTGCAAAGGAGATAAAAGACCACATTTTTAAATTAAGCTGCTTCTCATATATTTCTGGGTTTATTTGTTAAAATAATGGGACTGCCTGCCAGAAGAACATTTGCAGAGGAACCCAGGCATCTTTGAGGTAACTTTGCATAGAGGAAGAGAAAAAATGCATAATTTTTGGACCAAGAATGAATCCTTAATCCTTGGAAGGGGAGAATGATTCTGAGTATAATATTGTGCTACTAATTCCGATCTATCTATTCACTTGCCCCTTAAAAAACTACTCATGTATAGGGCCTATGGACAATGAGAGGAATATATATAAAACTGCAAAAAGGCTATTTCACTATACACACTCTGCAAGACAACTGGGGCTAAAACAACACTTCCTCTTCCTCTTGAAAGTATAACACCAAAAAGGATGAAGGCATTCTTGACTTCATAACCAACTTTTGTAGAGCTTTGACACTGACTTTTTTTTAAGTGATGGTGTCTGGAGGAAGCTGTAGTGCCTTGTAGAGTTAGCAGTTGCAACTAGTGGGGACCACATGGCCCAGTCTAGAATACAGTCTCAGCATCAAACCAGTGGACTTCTTGATTGGTGACAGTGCTGCAAGGGAGCATATGTGTTTTTGAGCACCATATGAAACATACCTAGACACTTCTAGAAATGGTTGGAAGAGGAAGTGATGGTGTTACTTTAGAGGGGATTAAGGCCATGCATTAGTGTGATGAGGGAACAGAAGGCTAGCTGAGGACAAAGAAGCTGGCACCCCACACCCCTCCCCTTTGTGACCTGTGTGACATTCCTCAGGCATTCCTGGCTGCCTTAAAGGAAAAACAAATAGATAACTTACAAAGATCACAATCCTGCAAGACCTGAGTCTCTTTCAATTTACAAATGTCCTAGTGATTTACAAGGAAGAGGCTTTCTTATCAATAGCCTAACTTCCAAAGACCCATAACTCAGTTCCTGAAGCCCTAACATCATCTTTCCCTCCATAAAATTGAGGGAGGCTGAGGCTGAGGGAAATGTAAAGTTAAATTTCTTCTAAACCTAAAGCTTATTGATAAGGACATGTGATAGCAGGAGTGTAACATTCCTCCAGGAAGCTCCCAACTATTTTACTGTTAATGCCTTACTTAAAAGGAAAAACAACCTTAACTTGACAATGACAAGACCTCTGGTTTCTTGTAGGTCCTCTGTAGCATATGAAAGTTCTTTTGAAACCTCCCTTTTTCCTTACCTCTCCCAACCCCATAGTGTATAATCAGCTGTGCCTCACAAGCCCAGTGCTGCAGCACCTTTTGCTCATGGGTCCTGTCCCCATGATTTAATAAACCACCATTTTTCACCAAAGATGTCTCAAGAATTCTTTCTTGGTCATCAGCTCTGGACTCCACCCCATTGAACCTTACTTATATTCTAAAACTTCATCAAGTAGGTGGTAACAAAAGCCACTAAAGTTCAAGCATTATTGTTAATATGCATCATTTTTACACATAATTGGTGGAGGCTTGCATAAATTCAAGTTACATTGGAAATTTCTTTCTCTCTGACCTTAATTCCTAGTCTGTCTAATTCTTTTCACTTGTTCCTGGATCTGATATTTGTCCTCATCACGGACTTTGTTTCAATAACCCCTCATCAGTCTTTAAAAAATTCTGGCTTTATAATCTTGAAAAAGGAGGACAAAACTAGAGGTATCACAATCCCAGATTTTAAGATATATTACAAATCTGTAGTAATCAAAACACCATGATACTGGAACAAAAATAGACACACAGTTCAATAGAACAGAATAAGGATCCCAGGAATAAATCCACAGTTAAATGGTTAATTAATCTTCAATGAAAGAGGCAAGAATATACAATGGGGAAAAGACCATTTCTTCAACAAATGGTGCTGGGAAAACTGGACAACATGCAAAAGAATGAAACTGGACCACTTTCTTACACCATATACAAATATAAACTCAAAATGGATTAAAGATGTAAATGTGAGACCTAGAACAAATAATATTTCTAGAAGAAAATATAAGCAGTACTGTCTTTGACATCAGTCATCAAAACATTTTTCTAGATATGTCTCCTTTGGCAAGCGAAAAAAATTAAACTATTGGGACTACACCAAAATAAAAATCTTCAGCACTGTTGAGGAAAACATGAACAAAACAAAAAGACAACCCACTAAATGGGAGAAGATATTTGTAAATGATATAGACAATAAGGAGTTAATATCTAAAATATATAATTAACTTATACAACTCAACGAAGGTCAGAAGATGTGAATAGACATTTTTCCAAAAAAGAGATGGTCAACAGACACATGAGAAGATGCTCAACATCACTAATCATCAGGGAAATGAAAATCAAAACCACTGAGATATCACCTCACATTGGTCAAAATGGCTAAAACCAAAACACAAGAAACAACAAGTGTTGACAAGTATATGAAGAAAAAGGAACTTTTGTGCACTGTTAGGGGAATGCAGACTTGTGCAGCCACTGTGGAAAACAGCATGGAGTTTCATAAAAAAAAAAAAAAAAACTTTGAAAAATAGAATTACTCTATGATCCAGTAATTCCATGACTGGGTATATAGAAAACAAAAACAGTAATTCAAAAAGATACGTGCGTCCTTATGTGTATTGCAGCATTATTTACAATAGCCAAGATATGGAAACAACACAAATGTCTATCCATAAATGATGGATAAAGAAGATGTATTTATACAGAAAGGAATATTACTCAGCCATAAAAATGTAATCTTGCCATTTGTAGCAACATGGATGGATCTAGATCACTCATATGTGGAATTTAAGAAAAAAAAAAAAGAAACGAACAAAATAAGAAAGAGACAGATGTAAAAGCAGACTCTTACTATAGAAAACAGACTCTTTAATATAGTTGCCAGAGGGCAGCTCTTTGGGGACTGGGTAAAATAGGTGAAGGGGGTTAAAGTACACTTATCATAATAAACACTGAGTAATGTATAGAACTGTTATGTCATTGTATTGTACATCTGAAACTAATGTAACACTGTTAATTACACTTGAACCTAAAAAATAAAGAAATAAATAAAAGAATAATAATAATTCTGGTTTTAATTGTTTTCCAATCCAATATGGATCCCACTATTATCAATAAGTATAATAACGACAGTAATAATAGTAGGAATAAAGGCATCAAGCTTCTCCCTAGGAGGCGCGGCCCTGGGATCTGTCCCTCCGCCGTCCGCGGACCCTGTGCCCGCGTGCCGGGATGGGAAAGCGAGGGACCTGCCCGCGGTCGGCCGGCGTGTGCGGGGAGGTGCAGCCGCCCGGCCCGCTGCTCAGAGTCTGAGGACTTTCCGAGGGAAGGAGAGGCAGGTCCGAGACTGGTGAATAGGCTGGCTATGGTGACGGGACGATGTTGGCCAGAAAGAGCATCATCCCCGAGGAGTATGTGCTGGCGCGCATCGCCGCAGAGAATCTGCGCAAGCCGCGCGTGCGAGACCGCCTCCCCAAAGCTCGCTTCATCGCCAAGAGTGGGGCGTGCAACCTGGTGCACAAGAACATCCGTGAGCAAGGACGGTTCCTGCAGGACATCTTCACTACCTTGGTGGACCTGAAATGGCGCCACACGCTGGTCATCTTCACCATGTCGTTCCTCTGCAGTTGGCTGCTCTTCGCCATCATGTGGTGGCTGGTGGCCTTCGCCCATGGGGACATCTACGCTTACATGGAGAAAAGTGGAACGGAGAAAAGTGGTTTGGAGTCCACGGTGTGTGTGACTAATGTCAGATCTTTCACTTCTGCTTTTCTCTTCTCCATTGAAGTTCAAGTGACCATCGGATTTGGAGGGAGAATGATGACGGAGGAATGTCCTCTGGCCATCACGGTATTGATTCTCCAGAACATCGTGGGTTTGATAATCAATGCAGTAATGTTGGGCTGCATTTTCATGAAAACAGCTCAGGCTCACAGGAGGGCGGAAACCTTGATTTTCAGCCGCCACGCTGTGATTGCTGTCCGAAATGGCAAGCTGTGCTTCATGTTCCGTGTGGGCGACCTAAGGAAGAGCATGATCATTAGTGCCTCAGTGCGCATCCAGGTGGTCAAGAAGACAACCACACCCGAAGGGGAGGTGGTGCCTATTCACCAGCTGGACATTCCCGTTGATAACCCAATTGAGAGTAATAACATTTTTCTGGTGGCCCCTTTGATCATCTGTCATGTGATTGACAAGCGCAGCCCCTTGTATGATATCTCAGCAACTGACCTCGCCAACCAAGACCTAGAGGTCATAGTGATTCTGGAAGGAGTGGTTGAAACTACCGGCATTACCACACAAGCAAGAACCTCCTATATCGCGGAGGAGATCCAGTGGGGCCATCGCTTTGTGTCTATTGTAACTGAGGAGGAAGGAGTGTATTCTGTGGATTACTCCAAATTCGGCAACACTGTTAAAGTAGCTGCTCCCAGGTGCAGTGCCCGAGAGCTGGATGAAAAGCCTTCCATCCTGATTCAGACCCTCCAGAAGAGTGAACTATCCCATCAAAATTCTCTGAGGAAGCGTAATTCCATGAGGAGAAACAATTCCATGAGAAGAAACAACTCCATCCGAAGGAACAACTCATCGCTCATGGTGCCCAAGGTGCAATTTATGACCCCAGAAGGAAGTCAGAACACATCAGAATCATGACAGCAAGCCAACCTCAAGAAAATCTGTTGTCACGTGTTGGTGCTTTGGGCAAAGCACAGTCAGACTGCACCAGAGCTGGAAACCAGCAATTTTTTCTGTATCTTATGCACCAAATGATACTCATATTCAAGCAACAGCACTTTCTGTGTCACTAACCAGTAACACGAGGTGGAGGATTCATGGCTGACACTTGTCTCACACATGCGGCATCTGCAGGGACATGCTTCTGTTATGTAGAGGAAATAGTATGCTCTCCTTTCTCTCAATTCGAAACCCGAGAATTCCATTAGTAGTGATAGGCCTTGAGTACCAAAGTTGGCCAAGGAATGATTCTGTTTGAAATGCATTGTACTTGAAACCACAGATCTCTCTGTTTCCACTGGTCACTCTGAATGCAAGTAGGATGGGGAGGGGAACCCCAAAAGGGTGCTGTTAACACCACTTGTATATCAACCAATATGTTGCCTTCTCCTTTTTCCAGATTCTGTGCCTGGTAAGAAGCCTGAGGCAAAAACTGCTTCTCTCTACATGCTTCTAAACAGATTGCAGTCACTTACTTCTTCACAGTGACCTTTGCAGGTTTCCTCGTCCTCCTCGAGGCAGCCTCTTGGTGGAACTGGGCAAAGAGCTTTGGAGAAAAGCTAAGAACATTCCCGTCTCACTTAGGACTGGATCCCCCAAAGTGACAGTTATTTCTTTTGGCTTCTCACTTCTTAAAAGTCCCCACAGGGAAATACTGTATTGAATATTTTATTAAAATATTTTCTTTGTAAAAAAAAAAAAAATAAGGCTACCACTTATTAATTACCATATCCCAAGGATATTTCATATATTATCTCATTTAATCTTCACTATGCCAGCAATGATAAGAGGAACTACCACTTATTGAGTACTCACTAGGTATCAAACACAGTGTTAGGTATTTTATATGTTTTGTTGCGTTTAATTATCTAAACACTATGAGTTATGTACTAACATTATTTTCATTTTAAAGATTAAGGAATTTAGATTCAGAAAGATAAAGTAATTCTATGCTGCCTCATTATTATTGCTCCTTCTGTTATAGCAGCATCTTTAAATTTTGGTTCACTAACTTTCTAGTGTATAAATGTATTTGTTGTGACAGAGAGACAAAGTAATAACAACTTATAAGAGATAGAAGTTAATTTCACCTTTATGTAAAAATGTAAGCTAGTATGTCTTTTTTCTGTTTTATTTATTTTTTTTTATTTTTTAAAAGACTTTTTTTAAATTTTTTTGTCAGAGAGAGAGAACACAAGCAGGGGGAATGGCAGGCAGAGGAAGAGGCAGACTCCCCAATGAGCAAGGAGGCCAATGCAAGACTCAAGCCCAGACCCTGGGATCATGACCTGAGCTGAAGGCTCAGGCACTTGACTGACTGAGCCACTAACATGTCCCTTTTCTCAGTTTTATTGAGAAATAATTGATATATATTGCATATAAGTTTAAGGCATATAGCATGATGGTTTGATTTACATATATTGTAAAATGATTACTACAATAAGTTTAGGTAACACCCATAATCTCATAAAGATACAATAAAAAGAAAAGAATAGAGAAAAGAAAAAGGGAAAAAAATTCACCTTGTGTTATAAACTCTTGGGATTTACTTTTTTACAAACATTCTGTATATCATATAGCACTGTTACCTATATTCATCAGGCTGTACATTACATCCCTGACACTTATTTACTTTATATCTTCCGACCACCTTCCTCCAATACCACCTCTCCTCACCTTCCACCTCTGGTAATAGACAACAAGTCTGATCTCTTTTTCTATAATTCTTTTTTAGGTTTCCAAACATAAATGAGAGTATACAATACTTGTCTTTCTCTATCTGACTTACTTCACTTAGCATGACACCTTTAAGTTACATCACCAAAGTTGTCATAAATAGCATGATTTCTTCATTTTATGGGGAATTATATATATATATATATATATACACATATATACATATATATATATGTATGTATGTATATATATATATTTAACGTGATATATACTTGGGATATATATCCCAAGTGTCTATCAATGGATACATGGATTTTAAAAATGTGTTTATATATATAATCAGTGCTTTGGCTATTGTAAATACTACTGCTATGGACATGGGGGTGCATATATCTCTTGGAGTTAGTATTTTTTTTCCTTTGTACATATCCACAGAAGAGATATTGATAGATTATAGGATAACCAATTTTTAATTTTCTGAGGAACTTCCATAATGTTTTCAATAGTAACCATACTAATTTACAATCCCACCAACAGGGCACAAATGTTCCCTTCTCTCCACAACCATGCCAGCATTTATTTCTGTTTTTTTAATGATGGCTACTCTAAGAGCTATGAGGTATTATCTCATTGTGGTTTTAATTTTCATTTCTCGATGTCTAGTGATATTGACCATCTTTCTTGCACCTGTTGGCCATTCATATGTCTTCTTTAGAAAATTGTCTATTCAGGGCTTTGCCCATTTTTTAACTGGATTACTATTACTGTTACTATTGCTATTGAGTTGTATGAGTTCTTTATATATTTTGGATATTAACTCTTTATTGGTATGTCATTTGTAACTATTTTCTCCCATTCAGTAGGTTGTCTTAGTTTTGTTGATAGTTTCCTTTGCTGTGCAGAAGCTTTTTTATTTTGATACAGTCATAATATTTTATTTTTGCTTTGATTCCCATGCCTCAGGAGACATATCTAGAAAGAAATTGCTTTGGCCAATGTCAAACAGGTCACTGCCTATGTTCTCCTTTAGGATTTCAATGCTTTCCTCTCTCACATTTAGGTCTTTCATCCATTTTGAATTTGTTTTTTGTATATGGTGTAAGAAAGGGTCCAGTTTCGTTCTTTAGCATGCTGCTGTCCAGGGATTTGGCATATATCTATTTTGTTATGTTGAGTTATGTTCCCTCTAAATCTACTTTGTTGAGGGTTTTTATCATGAATGGATTTTGTACTTTGGTGGGATGCCTGGGTGGCTCAGTCAGTTAAGCATCTGTCTTTGGCTCAGGTCATGATCCCAGGGTCCTGGGAACAAGTCCCACATTGGATTCCTTGCTCAGTGGGGAGCTTGATTCTCCCTCTGCCTGCCACTCCCCCTGTTTGTGTGCTCTCTCTCTCTCTCTGACAAATAAATAAAATCTTCAATAGAACACATGATCTGATGAGCACTGGGTATTATATACAACTAATGAATCATTAAACACTATATCAAAAACTAATGGTGTACTGTATGCTGGCCAATTCAACTTAATAGTAAAAAGGGATAGATTTTGCACTTTATTAAACGCTTTTTCTGCATCTTGAAATGATTGTATAGTTCTTATTTTTTCCCTTCTTATTGTGATGTTTCATATTGATTGATTAGCAAATATTGAACCATCCTTGCAACCCTGGAATAAATACCACTTGATCGTGGGTAATGCTATTTTTAATGTATTGTTGAATTCAGTTTTCTCATAATTTGTTGAGGAATTTGCATTTATGTTCATCAGGGATATCAGCCTTTATTTCTTTTTTCTGTGGTGTCTTTATTTGGTTTTGTTATCTGTGTAATGCTGGACTCATAGGATGAATTTGGAGTTTTCCTTCCTTTTCTATTTCTTGGAAAAGAATGAGAAGAACAGATATTAATTCTTTAAATTTTTGGCAGAATTCCCCTTTGAATCCATCTGGTCCTAGACTTTTGCTTATTGTGAGTTTTTGGATTACTAATTCAATTTATTTTCTGTTAATATGTCTGTTCACATTTTCTATTTTTTCCTGTTTCAGTTTTGGTAATTTATGTTTCTAGGAATTTATCCATTTCTTCCAGGTTGTCCATTTGTCCATTTGCTGGTATATATTTTTTTCTTAATATTCTCAGGATTGTTTGTATTTCTGTGGTGTTGACAGTTATTCCTTCTCTCTCATTGTGATTTTATTTGCTTGAGTAATTTCTCTTTTTTTCTTGATAGGTTTTCCAAAAGTTTATCAATTTTATTGATTTTTTTCCCCAAGAACCAGCTCCTGGTTTTATTTTGATTATTATTTTGTTTGTTTGTTTCTGTATAATTTATTTCTGCTTGATCCTTATTATTTTCTTTATTCTGCTGGTTTGGAGTTTTGTTTGTTATTCTTTTCTAGCTCTTTTAAGTACAAGGTCAGGTTCTTTACTTGAGATTTTTCTTGCTTCTTGAGGTAAGCCTGTATTGCTCTATCTTTCCCTCTTAGAATTGCTTTTGTTGCATCTCAGAAATCTGGAAATGTTGTGTTTTCATTTTCATTTTTTCCATCAACTTCTATTATTTGATTTTTATTATTTGATTTCCTGGCTGACCCATTCATTTTTTAGTAGACCCATTCATTTTTAACCTCTACCTATTTGGAGTTTTTCCAGATTTTTTTCTTTTGCTTGACATTTAGTTTCATAGAACTGTGGCTAGTAAAGAGGCATGGAATGATGTCAATCTTCAATTTCTTGAGGTTTGTTTTGTGGGCTAATATGTGATCTATTCTGGAGAATATTCCATGTGTACTTGAAAAGAATGTATAACCTGCTATTTTAGGATGAAATGGTCTTAATATATCTGTCAAATCTATCTATTCCAATGTGTCATTCAATGCCATTGTTTTCTTGTTAATTTTCTGTTTAGATGATCTATCCTTGATGTAACTGGGAAGGTTAACATCAATTATTATTTCTGTGTTATTATCAATTATTTTCATTATGTTTTTTATGAACTGTTTTATGTATTTGGGTGCTGTTATGTTGGTTGCATAAAGATTTGTAATTCGTATATTTTCCTGTTGAATTGTCCCCTTAATTATTATATGGTGACCTTTTTTGTTTCTTGTTACAGTCTTTGTCTAAAAGTCTATTTTGTTCTATACAAGAAGTGCTGGAGGAGGAGTTAAGGGGGCAGAAGAATAGGGGTACATAGGCTTGCCTATTCCCTCAAATACAGCTAGATAAATATCAAATCATTCTGAACACCCAAGAAATTGATCTGAGAGCTGAAAGAACACAACTGCACATCTACAAGTAGAAAAATTACCACCTCATGGAAGGTTGGGTCTGCTGAGAGTTGATTTGGGGGACAAAAGAATTGTAGGTGTTGCAGAGGGGAGAGAGACCTGAGATTGTGGAGAACGGTGTGTGTGTGTGTGTGTGTGTGAGAGAGAGAGAGAGAGAGAGAGAGAGAAGTGTATAGGTGCTTGCTCAAGAAAAACTGTTCTCAAAACCATTGGGTAAGAAAAGGAGATGGGCTGACAACCATAAATTATTATAAGCAGTGGAGTACAAACTCTAAAGTTTTAGAACTGCACACCATCACTGGGATTGTGCTTGGTGGGCTTAGTGGTGCTGCTGTGGGAAAGGAAGAAAGAGACCTGCTCAGGGAGAAAGCAGCATAGTCTTAGGATTCCTTGGGTTGCCCTGGCAGAGACATTTCCCTTTCTTGGAGTGCATTTGGGAGAGGTACAGCTTTTCTGGGAGCAGAAGGACTGCTGTCGCCAACATACTGCCCCATTCCCTAGCATAAGAAAAAAGACACCTGGTGAAGGAAGCAAGCCTTGGTTCCAGTTATTTGTTGCACTTTACTGTAGATGTCAAACTTCTCTGTGGTTGTGTGAATGATTTTCTGGGACAAACCAGCAAGTGGCAAAAGCATCGCATCAGCATTGGCCAGCATCACAGAGCAGCACAGCACCTCCCAGTGGAGACTATAACCAGTTACAACAAGCCATGCCTCCCTATGCCCTACAGGTACAACTGCAATAGAGAAGTCCACCAGAGAGTCAATGAAGCAGATCCATCGCCCAGAAGATCAGCATAAAACCCTCTGCCACACCAATCTACTGATCATAGAGTGTTGCTTCAGCTCTAGGGGAAATAGAATCTTGACACCAAAATAAATCTAGTTAAAATTTGCCACACAGTGCACAAGGTGAAACACCCTAACTAACCTGAGGGTAGGAGCAGCCAAAACACAAAGCAGAGTACTTATAGGACATTGTTTTTTGGTCCTCCTCTTAATATAGCTAAACACTCAGAAACAGGAATATAACAGGCTTTCCTAAAACACACACACACACACACACACACACACACACACAGTGACCTAGACAAAGTGACAAGATGGGGGAACTCACCCCAAAAGAAAGATCAGGAAGAATAATGGCCAGAGATTTAATCAACACAGATATAATTAAGATGTGTGAAACAGATTTGAAAAAAAAAAACAATAATTATAAAGATAGTAGCTGGGTTTGAAAAAAGCATAGATGACAATAAAGAATCCCTTACTGCAGAGATGAATGTAATAAAAACTATTCAGGTTGAAATAAAAAATGCTACAACTGAGATGCAAACCCAACTGGATGGCATGATAATGAAGATGGATGAAGCAGAGGAAAGAATCAGAGATGTAGAAGATAAAATTATGGAAAATAAAGAAGCTGAAAAGAAGAGGAAAATAAAGGTATTGGATCATGAACATAAGCTTAGGGAACTCAAAGATTACTTAAAACATAATAAAACTTGTATCATAAGAGTCCCAGAAGAAGAAGAGAGAAAAAGACAGAAGTTTTATATGAGCAAATTATAGCTGAAAACTTCCTTAATCTGGGGAAGGAAACAGACATCAAAATCCAACATGTACAGAGACCTCCTATTAAATTTAATAAAAGATGTCCATCACTAAAATGTATCATACTCAAATTCACAAAATACACAGCCAAGGAAAGAATCCTGAAAGCAGTGAAGGAAAAAAGTTCTTAACCTGTGAGGGAAAGCTAACCTGCTTTCAGTAAATCTATCCATAGAAACTTGGCAGGGCAGAAGAATGTGGCATGATATATTCAACTGCCAAATAGGAAAAATACGCAGTGGGGAATAATTTACACCACAAGGTTGTAATTCAGAATAGAATGAGAGATAAAGTTTCCCAGAAAAAAAAAACAACAACAAACCTAAAGGAGTTCATGATCACTAAACAAACCCTGCAAGAAATATTAAAGGGGACCCCTTGAGTAGGGAAAAAATACCAAAAGCAAGGAAAACATAAAAGGAACAGAGAACAACACCAGAAACCAACTTTACAAGTAACATGATGGCACTAAATTGATATTTATCAAAAATCACTCTGAATGTAAATGGACTAAATGCTCCAATTAAAAGACATAGGGTATCAGAATGGATTAAAAAACAAGACCATCAATATAATGCTTACAAGTGACTCATATTAGACCTAAAGACAACTGCAGATGGAAGATGAGAAGATGAACCACCATGTTAATAGACATCAAAAGAAAGTCAGAGTACCATGCGTATGACAGACAAACTAAGTTGTTGGTTTTTTTTTAAAAAAGACAGTAACAACTGATGAGGAAGAGAATTATATCATAATTAAAGGGTCTATACATTAAGATCTAATAGTTGTAAACACATATGGCCCCAACTAGGGAACACAGAAATTTTTTTCAAGATTTTATTTATTTATTTGACAAACAGAGATCACAAGTAGGCAGAGAGGCAGGCAGAGAAAGAGAGGGGGAAGCAGGCTCCCTGCTGAGCAGAGAGCGCAATGCAGGGCTCAATCCCAGGACCCTGAGATCATGACCTGAGCCGAAGGCAGAGGCTTAACCCACTGAGCCACCCAGGCGCCCCAGAAATATCTAAAATAATTAAAAACAAACAAAAATAAACTCATTGATAATAATACAATAACATTGGGGGACTTTAACATCCTACTCACAGCAATGAACAGATAGATCATCTAAGCAGAAAATCAACAAACAATGGCTTTGAATGACACACTGGACCAGATGAACTTAACAGATATATTCAGAACATTTCATCCTAAAGCAGCAGAATACATTCTTTTCAACTGCATATGGGACATTCTTCAGATTAGATTACATGCTGTGCCACAAATCAGCTCTGAACAAGGACAAAAAGATTGAGATCATATTATCAGACCATACTCTATGCATATTATCAGACCATAACTCTATGAAACTTGCAGGAAACCACAAGAAAAAAATTGGGAAGACCACAAATACATGGAGGTTAAAAAATATCCTACTAAATAATCAATGGGTCAACAAAAAAATTTAAGAAGGAATTTTAAAAATACATGGAAACAAATGAAAATGAAAACACAACAGCCCAAAATCTTTGGGATGCAGCAAAGCTTGTTCTAAGAGGAAAGTATATTGTAATGCATGCCTACCTCAAGAAGCAAGAAAGGTCTCAAATATACAACCTCATCTTACACCTAAAGGGGTTAGAAAAGGAACATGAAATAAAGCCTAAAGCCAGCAAAAGGGGAATAATAAAGATTAGCACTGCAACAAATGATATAGAAGCAAACAAACGAAAAATAATAGAACAGATCAAGGAAACTAATAGCTGCTTCTCTGAAAGAGTAAAATTGATAACCCCCTAGCCAGACTTATCGAAAAGAAAACAGAAATAACCCAAATAAATAAAATAAAAAATGAAAGAGGAGAAATTACAACCAACACCACAGAAATGTAAACAACTATAAAAGAATATTATGGAAAATTATATGCCAATAAATTGGGCCATCTGGAAGAAATGGAAAATATTTAGAAACATAAAACTACCAAAATTGAATCAGAAAGAACAGAGAATTTGAAGAGATCCATAACAAGCAAACAAATTTGATCAATAATCAAAAATCTCCCAGCAAACAGACGTCCAGGGTCAGGTGGCTTCAAAGGAGAATACTACCAGATATTTAAAAATGAGTCAAAACCTACTTCTCAAATAGTATAAAAAATAGAAATAGAAGATGGTGGGGAAGTAGGAGGAGGCACCGTTTCAACCTGTACCCCGAAGTGAGCTGATTACCTACCAAAGAACTCCGATCACCCATGAAATCAGCCTGAGATCAGAATTATACACATCTGGATCTCTACAGGGGCAGAAGATGTCAGTGGGCAGGTAAAATGGAGTGGGATTGTCAGACTGATAGTGGAAGATAAATAAAAGGGGCGGGAGCCACCAGAGGCGACCGATTGGAAAGTAATACCCCTAATAGGAAAGTGCCCTGCATCTGGGGACCAGCATTAACTTGGAGACTGGTTGAAATCACTCAAAAAGAGCAAAGGATCATGGGGGAAAACTGTGGGAATCAGGATGGTTAGGGACAGGGGCTTAAGTCAGAGGATCCAGGAGAGCCAACCCTGGTGCTGAACCAGAGAGAGTGTAGTGGAGAAACCAGATCTTGGTGCCTGAGCTGCCAGCTCACCTGAGAACGCATGGGATCCGGCTCCCATGAGGGCCTGGGAGCCTTGCCAGCTGGCAGAAGCACAGCCTTTTTGCACTCTCCACGTGAGTGCTGTGCCATGGGATCAGAGCCTGAGACACATGCGCCCCACACCCTCCCCTGAGAGAGGTGCACAAAGGCGCCAGCCTGGCGCTCTCAGACCTGGAAAGACCAGGCACTCCCATTCCGGGCCAGTGGGGAAATCTCAGTGTGCGATTGCTGCTTGGAACCTCTCTGGCGGTCTGAAGGTTCCCAGACAGCTGCCGCTGTCGTGGGTTTGGGTACAAGTAGGAGTTCCTGTGTCTCAAGGGTCCATGACTCGGAACCGCCTCTGCCAGCGGCTGAGGGGGACCTTATGTGCTCTGGAGCACCCAGAGGGGACAGTCTGAGGCTTCTTTGAGAGGGAGGATGGGGTGCAGGATGCGTTCCTCTAAACCTCCAAAAACCATCAAAAGCCACCAAGGGGAGAGAAAACAAATGAACAAACATAAAAACCTCCAGAGAACAAAAGCCTGAAAAACCGATTTCCTGGGAGCACACCCCCTTGAGGGGTGGGGAGGACTTAACTCAGAGACCATTGCCTGAAAACCCACGTGGCAGGCCCCTCCCCCAGAAAACCAACCAGGGGAAAAAAAAGAAAAAAAAATGATAACAAGAGAACAACCACCAATATTTCATAAATACAACTTTTATTTTTAATTTGTTCCCACTATTCTGGTTCATTTTTTATATAGATAATTTTTAACCTATTTAATATCACAGTGAGATGTCCAGTACATCAAATTCCACAATAACCTTTTAACCCGAACTTTTTGATACATATACCCGTGGTTTTCTTTTGCTTTTCTATTTTTTAATTTTTTTCTTAAATTCAGTTTAGTTTAGTTTATTCTTTTTTTCCTTTTATTTTCCAATATGCATATAGAGTTAAACTTCAAGGTAATCCCCTTTCCCCAATCAATGATACCCCTATAGTTAAATGAATTTTTAATCCCCCTTGATCTTGGGAAAGTTAGGTCCTTTAACAAAGATATAAAGATACATCCAGGAAGAATCAAAATAACCTTCCTCACTCACACTGAGAATTTATAACCACTCTCCCATCTTTTTATTCTACCAATGTTTCTGTGTATTTGTGTTTGTCCTGAGAGTATATAAATCTTATACTTGGTGTTCTTTTTATGAGGTTCTTTTTGTTGTTGTTTTTTGTTTATATATATATATTTTTTTCTCTTGTCATATACTATTATCAGTCTTTTTGTTTGTCTGTTTTTGTTTGTATACTTCATAAATCTTTCTTTGGGGCACATTTGGGCTGGGCCTTCTCTTTTATTTTATCTTTCTGTTCTCTCTCTCTCTCTCTTTTTCTTTTTCCTTTTTTCTCTCTTTCATTTTTCTTTAGTTTGGGTGGGGACTCTTGATTGCTCAGAAGCATTCCAGGGTGCACCTGGAACTTGGAAGAACTGAAAGCCACCAGGGATGAGGTTCATAACGCTCTCAATGAGTTCCAATCTAATCTAAGTTCTCTAAAAGCTAGGGTAACTGAGACAGAAGATAGAATTAGTGATCTGGAGGACAAACAGATAGAGAGAAAGGGTCAGAAGGAAACCTGGAACAAACAGCTTAGAAGCCATGAAAACAGAATCAGGGAAATAAATGATGCCATGAAACGTTCCAATGTCAGAATTATTGGAATCCCTGAAGGGGAGGAGAAAGAAAGAAGTCTAGAAGATATAGTGGAAAAAGTTCTCCATGAAAATTTTCCCAATCTCGTGAATGGAACCAATGTATATGTACTAGAGGCAGAACAGTCTCCCTCCAAGATTATTGATTCTAGAAAAACAGCAAAGCACCTGTTGGTAAAATTGAGAAATCATAATTGTAGACAGGATCTCTTGAAAACAGCTAGACCAAAGAAGCTCCTTACGTACAGAGGAAGCCATCAGAATAATGTCAGACTCGTCCACAGAAACCTGGCAAGCCAGAAAGAGCCGGCAAGACATATTCAGGGCACTAAATGAGTAGAACATGCAGCTGAGAATACTTTATCCAGCAAGACTGACATTCAAAATGGATGGAGAGATAAAGAGTTTCCAAGACTGGCAAGGCTTAAAAGACTATATAACCACCAAGCCGACACTGCAGGAAATATTAAGGGGGGATTATAAAAGAGGAAAAACCATAAGAATATCATTGAACAGAAGTACATGGAGACAACATACAGAAAGAAAGACTTCAAAGGTAACACAATGTCAATAAAAACATATTTATCAATAATCACTCTCACTGTGAATGGCCTAAATGCGCCCATAAAATGACACAGGGTTGCAAACTGGATAAAACGATAGGTCCCATCCATATGTTGTCTACAAGAGACCCATTCTGAACCTAAAGATACACCCAGACTGAAAGTGAAGGGAAGGAGAAGCATCTTTCATGCCAATGGGCATCAAAAGAAGGCCGGGGTAGTGATTCTCATATCAGATAAATTAGATTTTAAACTAAAGACTGTAGTCAGAGATACAGAAGGACACTACTTCGTTCTTAAAGGGACTATCCACCAAGATGATCTAACAATTGTAAATATCTAATGCCGCCAATATGGGAGCAGCCAATTACATAAGAAAACTGTTAATCAAGATAAAGAGTCATATTGATATGAATACACTAATAGTAGGAGATCTTAACATGCCTCTCTCAGTAACAGACAGATCATCCAAGCAGGAAATCAATAAATAAACAAAAGCATTGAATGACACATTGGACCAGATGGACCTCATAGATATATACAGAACATTCCACCCTAAAACAACAGAATACTCATTCTTCTCAAGTGCACCTGGAACCTACTCAAGAATAGACCACATACTGGGTCACAAATCAGGACTCAACCGATACCAAAAGACTGAGATTATTCCCTGCACATTCTCAGATCACAATGCTTTAAAACTGGAGCTCAATCACAAGGAAAAGTTCAGAAGGAACTCAAACACCTGGAAGCTAAAGACCACCTTGCTTAAGAATGCTTGGATCAACCAGGAGATCAAAGAAGAACTGAAATAATTCATGGAAACCAAAGAGAATGAAGACACTTCGGTCCAAAACCTATGGGATACAGCAAAGGCGGCCCTAAGGGGGAAATACATAGCCACCCAAGCCTCCCTCAAAAAAATTGAAAAATCCAGAACACACCAGCTGTCTCTACACCTTAAAGAACTGGAGAATCAACAACAAATCAAACCAACTCCACACATAAGAAGGGAAATAATCAAGATTGGAGCAGAGATCAATGAGGTAGAAACCAGAGATACAGTAGAATGTATCAATGAAACTAGAAGCTGGTTTTTTGAAAGAATCAATAAGATTGATAAACCATTGGCCACACTAATCCAAAAGAAAAGAGAGAAAGCTCAAATTAATAAAATTATGAATGAAAATGGAGAGATCACAACAAACACCAAGGAAGTAGAAATAATCTTCAGAAGTTATTATCAATAGTTATATGCCTAAAAGCTAAGCAACCTAGATGAAATGGATGCATTCCTGGAAAACTGTAAACTCCCAAAATTGTACCAGGAAGAAACTGACAACCTGAATAGACTGATATCTAGTAACGAGATTGAAGCAGTGATCAAAAACCTCCCAAAAAACAAGATCCCAGGACCTGAAGGATTCCCTGGGGAATTCTACCCAATTTTCAAAGAAATAATAACACATATTCTCCTGAAGCTATTTCAAAAAATTGAAGCAGAAGGAAAACTTCCAGACTCTTTTTATGAGGCCAGCATTACGCTGATCCCCAAAAAAGGTAATGACCACACTAGAAAGGAGAATTTCAGACCAGTATCACTGATGAATATCGATGCTAAGATTCTCAACTAGATCCTAGCAAATAGGATCCAGAAGCACATGAAAAAGATTATCCATCATGACCAGGTGGGATTCATCCCTGGGTTACAAGGATGGTTTACCGTTCACAAATCAATCAATGTGATAGAACAAATCAATAAGAGAAGAGAGAAGAACCATATGGTCCTCTCAATTGATGCAGAAAAAGCATTTGACAAAATCCAGCATCTATTCCTGATTAAAACGCTTCAAAGTATAGAGATAGAAGGAACATTCCTGAACTTCATCAAATCTATCTATGAAAGACCCACAGCAAAGATCATCCTCAATGGGAAAAAGCTTGCAGCCTTCCCGTTGAGATCAGGAACACGACAAGGATGCCCACTCTCACCACTCTTGTTCAACATAGTATTAGAAGTCCTAGCAACAGCAATCAGACAACAAAGAGAAATAAAAGGTATCCAAATTGGCAATGAAAAAGTCAAACTCTCTCTTCACAGATGACATGATTCTTTATATGGAAAACCCAGAAGACTCCACCCCCAAACTACTAGAACTCATACAACAATTCTAACGTGGCAGGATACAATGTCAATGTACAGAAATCAGTGGCTTTCTTATATACTAACAATGAAAATACAGAAAGGGAAATTAGAGAATCGATCCCATTTACTATAACACCAAAAACCATAAGATACCTGGAAATAAACCTAACCAAAGAGGTAAGGGATCTGTACTCGAGGAACAACAGAACACTCATGAAAGAAATTGAAGAAGAAACAAAAAGTTGGAAGACCATTCCATTCTCTTGGATCATAAGAATAAACATTGTTAAAATGTCTATAATGTCTAGAGCAATTCATCCTTTTAATGCCATTCCAATCAAAATTCCACCGGTATTTTTCAAAGAGCTGGAGCAAATAATCCTAAAATTTGTATGGAATCAGAAGAGACCCCAAATTGCTAAGGAAATGCTGAAAAACAAAAATAAAACTAGTGGCATCACGTTACCTGATTTCAAGCTTTACTACAAAGCTGTGATCACCAAGACAGCATGGTACTGGCATAAAAACAGACACATAGACCAGTGGAACAGAGTAGAGAGCCCAGATATGGACCCTCAACTCTATGGTCAGTTAATCTTCGACAAAGCAGGAAAAAATATACAGTGGAAAAAAGACAGTCTCTTCAATAAATGGTGCTGGGAAAATTGGACAGCTATATGTAGAAGAATGAAACTCAACATTCTCTTACACCGTACACAAGGGTAAACTTGAAATGGATAAAAGACCTCAACGTGAGACAGGAATCCATCAGAATCCTAGAGGGGAACATAGGCAGTAACCTCTTCCATATCAGCCACAGCAACGTCTTTCAAGATATGTCTCCAAAGGCAAAGGAAACAAAAGTGAAAATGAACTTTTGGGACTTCATCAAGATCAAAGCTTCTGTACAGTAAAGGAAACACCAACAAAACAAAGAGGCAACCCACAGAATGGGAAACGATATTTGCACATGACAGTACAGACAAAAGGTTGATATCCAGGATCTATAAAGAACTCCTCAAACTCAACACACACAAAACAGATAATCATATCAAAAAATGGGCAGAAGATATCAACAGACACTTCTCCAATGAAGACATACAAATGGCTATCAGACACATGAAAAAATGTTCATCATCACTAGCCCTCAGGGGGATCCAAATTAAAACCACATTGAAGTATCACCTTACACCAGTTAGAATGGCCAAAATCATCAAGACAGGAAACAACATGTGTTGGAGAGGATGTGGAGAAAGGGGAGCCCTCTTACACTGTTGGTGGGAATGCTATCTGGTGCAGCCACTTTGGAGAACAGTGTGGAGATTCCTCAAGAAATTAAAAATAGAGCTTCCCTATGTCCCTGCCATTGCACTACTGGGTATTTACCCCAGAGATACAGATTTAGTGAAAAGAAGGGCCATGTGTACCCCAATTTTCATAGCAGCAATGGCCATAGTCGCCAAACTGTGGAAAGAACCAAGATGCCCTTCAACGGACGAATGGATAAGGAAGATGTGGTCCATATACACTATGGAGTATTATGCCTCCATCAGAAAGGATGAATACCCAACTTTTGTAGCAACATGGATGGGACTGGAAGAGATTATGCTGAGTGAAATAAGTCAAGGAGAGAATGTCAATTATCATATGGTTTTACTTATTTGTGGAGCATAACAAATAACATGGAGGACATGGGGAGATGTAGAGGAGAAGGGAGTTGAGGGAAATTGGAAGGGGAGGTGAACCATGAGAGACTATGGACTCTGAAAAACAACCTAGGGTTTTGAAGGTGCGGGGCTTGGGAGTTTGGGGGAGCCAGGTGGTGGGTATTAAGGAGGGCACGTATTTCATGGACCACTGGTTGTGGTGCAAAAAAAATGAATACTGTTACGCTGAAAAGAAATTTTTAAAAAATGAATTATTCACCACAATTAAGTGGGGTATATTCCTTGGATTCAGGCATTGCTCAATATCAGCAAATGAATCAATGTGATAAGCCACATTAATAAAAGAATGGAACCATAAGATCCTCTCAATAGATGCAAAGAAAGCATTTGACAAAATAAAGCATCTATTCTTCTTTAAAAACTTCAACACAGTAGGTATAGATGGCACATACCTTAACATCATAAAGGTCATATAGGAAAGTACTACGGCTAACAACATTCTCAATGGAAAAAAGCTGAGGCATTTTCCCCTATGGTCAGAAACAAGACAAGGATGTCCATTCTCACCATTACTATTTAGCATAGTACTGGAAGTCTTAGCCTCGGCAGTCAGAGACCAAAAGAAATAAAATGCACCCAAATAGGAAAGGAGGAACTTAAACTTTCCCTATTTGTAAAAAAATAAAACAGAAAAACATAAACAAAAACAAACAAACAAACAAAAACTTGATACTATATGTAGAAAATCCAAAAGACTCCACCACAAAACATCTAGAACTAATACATGAATTCAGAAAAGTTGCATGATATAAAGTCTATGTGTGGAAATCTGTTGCATTTCTCTACACCAATAATGATGCAGCAGAAAGAGAAATCAAGGAATCAGTACCATTTACAATTGTACCAAAAACATTAAGATATCTAGGAATAAACCTAAGGAAAAAGGTAAAAGATCTGTACTCTGAAAACTATAGAAAATTTATGAATGAAATTGATTATGACACAAATATTTGGAAAAATCTACAATCCTTATAGTTTAGAAGAAAAAAATACTGTTAAAATGTCTATATTACCAAAAACAATGTACACATTTAATGCAACTCATATCAAATTACCAGAAGCATTTTTCACACAGCTAGAACAAACAATCTTAAAATTTGTATGGATCAACAAAAGACCCTGAATCAAATCTGGAGGCATCACAACTGTGGGCTTCAAGCTATATTACAAAGTTGTCATCATCAAGACAATATGGTACTGGCACAAAAACAGACACATAGATTAATGGAATGGAATAGAAAACCCAGACATGGACTCACAACTATATGGTCAAATAATCTTTGACTAAGGAGGAAAGAATGTCCAATGGAAAAAAATGGCAGCCTCTTCAAAAAATGGTGGTGGGAAACCTGGACAGCAACATACAGAAGAATGAAACTGGACCACTTTCTTACATCATAAACAAAAATAAATTCAAAATGGATGAAAAACCTAAATATGAGTTAGGAATCTATCAAAATCATAGAGGAGAACACAAGCACCAACCTGTTTGGCCTCATAGCAACATCTTACTAGACATGTCACCAGAGTCATGGGAAATAAAAGCAAAAATTAACTATTGGGACTTTATCAAGATGAAAAGCTTCTGCAAAGCAAAGGAAACAACATTGCTGGAAAGAAGCCTATGGCATGGGAGAAGATATTTGCAAATGACATATCTGATAAAGCGTTAGTATCCAAAATCTATAAAGAACTCATAAAACTCAACACCCAAAAAATACATAATCCAATTAAGAAATGGGCAGAAGACATAAATAGACATTTTTCCAAAGAAGACATTGAGCTGGCTAACGGACACGTGAAAAGATGCTCAACATCACTCATCATCAGGAAAATCCAAATCAAAACTACAATGAGATATTACCTCACGCCTGTCAGAATGCCTAAAATCAACAATTCAGAAAACAACAGATGTTGACAAGGATGCAGAGAAAGGGGAACCCTCTTACACTGTTGGAGGGAGTGCAAACTGATGCAGCCACTCTGGAAAACAGTATGGAGGTTCCTCAAAAAGATAAAAATAGAATTACACTATAATCTAGCAATTGGGCTAGTAGGTATTTACCCAAATAATACAAATTGCAGATTCAATGGGGGTACATTCACTCCAATGTTTATAGCAGCATTATCAACAATAGAAAAACTGCAGAAAGAGCCCAAGTGTTGACTGACTAATGAATGATTAAAAGAGAAGTGGTATATCTATAAAATGGAATATTACTCAGCCATCAAAAAAGAAATCTTGCTATTTGCAATGACTTGAATGAACTAGAGTGTATTATGCTAAGTGAAATAAATAAGAGAAAGACACATTATTATTTCACTCATGTGGGATATAAGAAACAAAACGGATGAACATGTTGGAAGGGAGAGAAAAGAGAGAGAGAAATGGAAGCAAAACATAAGAGACTCAAGGATAGATAACAAAATGAGTGTTGTGGGAGTGAAGTAGGTGGGAAATTGGTTAAAATGGTGATGGGAATTGACGAGGACACTTGTGATAAAGAGCACTGTCACGTATAAGTCATGTATAAGTGTCATGTATAAGTGATCAATCACTAAATTCTACTCTTGTAACTCTATCGCACTATATGTTAACTAACTAGAATTTAAGTAAAAATTTGGGGGAAAAAATAGTGCTACTACAGCTTTTTTTTTGATAACCATTTGTATGATGAATAGTTCTCCACCTCAATTTGAATCTGTAGGTGTTGTTAGGTCTAAAATGACCCTCTTGTAGGCAGCATATATCCCGGTCTTATTTTTTTATCCATTCTGACACCCTGTGTCTTCTTTTTTGAAATTTTATTTATCCATCATATAAGGGGGGCGCAGAGGGAGAGAAGAGAGGATCTCAAGCAGACACACCACTGAACATGGAGCCCAATGTGAGGCTCCATCCCAGGACCCTGAGATCATGACCTGAGTCAAAATAAAAAAATCATACACTTCACTAAAAGAGATACCCAGGTGCCCCAGACACCCTATATCTTTAGATTGGAGCATTATTCCATTTACATTCAGTATAATTATTAATGGATATGTGTTTTTGCCATTTTATTACTTGTTCTGTGGTTATTTCTGGAGATATTATCTGGTCCTTTCTTGTTTTTATCTATGTTTTGATGCCTTTCAGTAGAGATGTATTTGAATTTCTAGCTCTATTCTTTTCCTGTTTATTAGAGGTTTTTGACATATAGTTACAATTAGGTTTGTATATAACTTCTTCTGTGTATAGTGGTCCATATTAAGTTGAGTGCCATTGAAGTTTGAGCCCATTCTTTACTCTTTTCCCCCTTCCACATTTTAGGTATGTGTTGTTACATTTTATATGATTTTATTTTGTTACTTTCTTGAGTTATTTTTTACCAAAATATTCATTTTTACTACTTTTGTGTTTCCTACCTGAATACTGTCAATTTTGTTCTGTCCTTTTCACTCAAGTTCTCCTCTTTAATATTTCTTACAGGGCTGATTTAGTGGTTTTGAACTCTTTTATTTTTGTCTATGAAACCTTTATTTCTCCTTCTATTCTGAATGATAGACTTGCTGGATAGAGTATTCTTGGTTGTAGATTTCTCCCATTTAGCACTTTGAATATATCATGTCACTCCTTTCTGGCTAGCAAAGGTTCTGTTGAAAAACCTCCTGCCATCTTCGTGGATTTTTCTTGTAAATTACTGACTTTTTTTGTCTTGCTGCTTAAGTTTTTTTCTTTATCATTATATTTTGGAATTTTAATTACAATATGTCTTGTTGTGGATCTGTTTTTGTGGATTTTCATGGGAGTTCTCTATGCCTTCTGAATCTGGATATGTTTCCTTCTGCAGATTAGGGAAATTTTCAGCTATTATTTCCTCAAATAAATTTTCTGCCCCCTTTTTTCCTCTTATTCTTCTGGGACTTCTATAGTGTGAATGTTTTTATGTTTGATAAAGTCACTGAGTTCTCTATGTATATTCTCATTTTACATAATTCTTTTTTCTCTATCTTTTATTCAGCTTGACTGCTTTCCATTACTCTCTCTTCTAAGTCACTCATTCATTTATATTTCTTCTAGCATGCTGTTCATTGCATCAGGCATGTTTCTCATTTCATTTAATGAGCTTTTATCTCTGCTATGGTATTCCTGATCTCTGGTCTCATGGTCCTACTGTCTTTCTTTTCTCATGTCCAGTGGGTATCCTTATGATCATTAATTTAAATACTCTATCAGGTATACTACTCATATCTCTTTCTCTTAGATCTCTGGCTATGGTCTTGTCTTGTTCTTTTATTTGTGATAAATTTCTCTGTCTCCTCATTTTGTCTGCCTCTCTGTGTCTGTTCCTCTATGTTAAGAAAGTCACCTACATCTTGTGTTCTTGAAAGTAGTGACTTTATGAAGAGTATGCCTGGACTGATCTATAAAACTGTGTCTCCTGTTCACCAGAATCTGGCAATTCAGGAGTATTCCGTGTGAGTTGCTTATACCCTGATGTGTCTGAGTCACTTTTCCTTTCATTGCAATCCTTTGTACTGTCTCTCTGCTTTTTGTTATCTGCACTGGTTCTCTGTGGTGTTAGTGAGACCCAGGCAGGACATATCAGGAGGGAGAGTTCTCACTGTCGAGCCTGGGGGTGGGCAGTGATGTCAGCAAAATTTGCACTGTTCCAGTAATAGGATGCTGGATCCCCCAAAGGCTGCTGCAGCTGGAGCTGCACACAGGGGTGGCTGGAGACACGAGGCTGGTTGTGGCATAGAACTGTGGCTGACAGCATAGAGTTGGGCAATGTGTTGTGGCTGGGTGGGACACACAGCAGCAGCTGTGCACCTGGTGGCTAGGCAAGGCAGGAGCACCCCTTTAACAAAACCTGCTCTGAGCCTTGGACCAAGGCTATAAGTGACTGTGCACCCTGCTTCCCACAGGGAGCCCTGTGTTTATGCTAGAACATCTCCCTTATTTTCAAAGTCATGCAACATGCTTTGAAATCAGCATGAACAGATCTGTCTTCCGTTTACCCCCACTATTGTGTAAACTGCCGTTTATATGTTGCCATTTCATGCAGGCTGGAGTCTCTTTAAGGGAAGCAACTCAGCTATCTCTTTCCCTCCCTACTTGTCCAGTGCTGAGTCTACTGAAATTTAAAGCTACAGGCTCCAAGTCCCACTGGTTTTACAAACTCAAAATTCGGCCCCTTTGGTTTTTAAAGCCAAATGTTATGGTAGTTAATCTTTCCCATCCAACCTCCCTGGTGGAAAGGCCCATTTCTCTGTCCTCTCCATGCACGCAGCTCCCTTCCTCCTGAAGACAGCTTCCCTTCTGCCTTTCTGACCTTCCACAACTTTCAGATGAAGTTCTTACTCTGTATTTAGTTGTGGAGTTTGTCCTGCCAGTCTTTGGATCACTCTCCAGTTTATTGATTTGGATGTGTATGATATCTAGTTGTAAATGAGGGATGGATGTGAGCTCAGAGTCCTCCTACTCCACTATCATTCCATGTTCTCTCTTGCTTCTTAATGTAGCTGTTTATTGCTACAAACTTCCCCCTTAGAACTGCTTTTGCTGCACCCCATAATTTCTGATCTGTTATGTATCCTTTTTCATTTGTCTCAGGAATGTTTCTTTGTTTACCCTTTAGTTTCTTCTTTGATTCATTTGTTGTTCAGAAGAGTGTTATTCATTTCCATGTATTTGTAAATTTTAATTTACCTCTTATTATTTATATCTAGATAGATGTCATTAGAGAAGATACTTAATATGATTTCTATGTTCTTGAATTTGCTAAAACTTGTTTTGTGGCTTAATATATAGTCTATTTTAGAAATGTCCCATTTGTGCTTAAGAAGAATGTGTATTCTCATCTTGTTGGATAGAATGTTCTGTATATGTCTGTTAGGTCCATTTGGCCTATAATTTTCTTCAAATACACTGTTTCCCTATAGATTCTATGTTTGGGTGATCTATCCATTGGTGAAAGTGGGATATTACAGTTCCCAGTTATGACTTTATTACTGTTTATTTCTCCTTTAATCCTGTTCATTTTTGCTTTATATATTTGGGTTCTCTAATGTTGGGTGTATAAATATTAACAATTATTACCTCTTCTTGCTGGACTGACCTCTTTATTAATATTCAATGACCATCTTTGTCTCTTTTTATCCTTTTTAGTTTCAAGTCTATTTTGTCTGATGTAAGTATAGTGACTCCTGTTCCCCCCACACTGTGGTTACCATTTGCTTGTAATAAATTTTTCCATCCCTTCACTCTCAATCTAGGTATATCTTTAAGGATAATGTAAGTCTCCTATAGGCAGCATACTGTTGGATTTTTTTAACCTATTCACCCATTCTATTTCTTTTAATTGGAAAATTTAATCTGTTTATACTTAAAATACTTACTGATAAGTAAAGACTAAAATATTACCTTTTTGTTAATTGTTTTATGGTTCACTTTGTTGATGTGTTGTTCCTTGTTTCTTATCCTGCTGGGTTTTTTTTTTTTTGCATTTTGTAACGTCTTTTGGTATCACTATGCTGTGACTTCTTAATCATACTCTTTTGTGTAACCATCACAGGTTTTTTCCTTGTGGTTACCATGAAAATTACATTAAATATCTTAAAATCATAACACTTTATTTTAAACTGGTGGCAACTAAAACTTAATATGAAAAGAATTCCTAAACTTTACACTTTAGTTCTCCTCTCCCTCATAATTTAGGTTATTGCTGCTACAATTTACATTTGTTTTATATTGTATAACTAATAACAGATTATTATAGTTATGGTTAATTTTACCATATTCATTTAAAAAATTTTTAAACTAGAGTTGTAAGTGAATTATACACCATAACCAAATTATAAAATCTAACTATATGTACTTAACATTACCAGTGAGTTTTACACTTTTTGTGTTTTCATGACATTAATTAGCATCTTTCTTCAGTGCATTTTTTTCTGTGGCAGGTATTGTGGTAATGAATTTCCTCAACCTTTGTTTGAGAAAGTCTTTATATCTCCTTTATTTCTGAAGGGCAGCTTCTCCAGGTATAATATGTTTGATTGGCAGGGGTTTTTGTTTTTTATTTTTTGATTTTTTTGTTGTTGATTTTTTTTTTAATTTTCATAATTCAAATAGGTCATGCTTTCTCTTCTGGCCTAAAATATTTCTGTTGAGAAATCCACCCATAGACTTATGAAGGTACACTTTTCATCTCCCTTTTCATAGTGCTTTGAGAATTCTTCCTTAGTCTTTGACTTTTAATAATTTAATTATAATGTGTTCTGGTGTATCCCTATTCAGAGGTCTTTGGGCCTTGTGGAGCTGGATGTTCATTTCTCTCTCAAGGTTCAGGAACTTTTCAGTCATTATTTTTTTTTCTCTTTTTTAAAATTTTAATTTAATTAGCCAACATATAGTATATCACTAGTTTCAGATGTAGAGTTCAATAACTCGTCAGTTGCATTTAACACCCAGTGCTCATTACTTCAAGTGCCTCCTAAATGCCCCCCACCCAATTATCCCACCCCCCACCCACCTCCCATCCAGCAACCTTCAGTTTATTTCCTGTAGTTAAGTCTCTCATGGTTTGTCTCCCTCTCTGATTCTTATTCAGTTTTCTCTCTCTTACCTTATGATCCTCTGCATTGTTTATCATATTCAACATAAGAGTGAAACCATATTATAATTCTTTTCTCTGATTGACTTATATTGAACAGTGTAATACCCTCTGATTACATCCATGTTGATGTGAAGGGTAAGGATTCATCCTTTCTGATGACTGAGTAATAGTCCATTGCATATGTATATCACGTATTCTTTAGCCATTCATCTGTTGATGGACATCTGGGCTCTTTCCATAGTTTGGTTATTGTGGACATTGGGGTGCATGTACCCCTTTATAGCATTACACCTCTATCTATGGGGTAAATACCTAGTAATGTAATTCCTTGGTCATAGAGTAGGTCCAGTCATCATTTTTTGAGGAATCTCAGTACTGTTTTTCTTAGTGGCTGGACCAGCTTGCATTCTTACCAATAGTGTAAGAGGATTTTCCTTTTTCTGCATCCTTGCCAACATTTGTTGGTTCCTGTCTTGTTAATTTTTTCCATTCTGACTGGTGTGAGGTGGTATCTCATTGTGGTTTTGATTTTTATTTCCCTGATGCCAAGAGATGTGGAGCTTTTTTCCATGTATCTGTGGGCCATTTGTATGTCTTCTTTGGAGAAATGTCTGTTCATGTCATCTGCTCATTTCTTGATGGATTATTTATTTTTTAGGTGTTGAGTTTGATAAGTTCTTTACAGATCTTGGATACTATCTCCTTATCTGACATGTCATTTGCAAATATCTTCTCCCATTCCATACTTTGTCTTTTAGTTTTTTGTTTTGTTTTGTTTTGTTTTTAATCATTTTTTAAATTTATTTTCAACATAACAGTATTCATTGTTTTTATACCACACCCAGTGCTCCATGCAATCTGTGCCTTCTCTAATACCCACCACCTGGTTCCCCAAACCTCCCACCCTCCCACCTCTTCAAACCCTTCAGATTGTCTTTTAGTTTTATTGACTGTTTCCTTTGCTGTGCAGAAACTTTTTATCTTGATGAAGCCCCAAAAGTTTATTTTTGCTTTTGTTTCCTTTGTCTTTGGAGACATGTCTAGCAAGAAGTTGCTGCAGACAAGGTTGAAGAGGTTGCTGCTGTTGGGGTCAGTTATCAAAGGAAGGAGGCTGAGACAAAGTGGAAGTTATGCAAAGCCTTATTCTATGCCATTAGCATTAGAAGTCAGACTGACTGGCCAGGGCTGCCTCTGAAGAGAGCGACCCCCTCCCGATCTCACAGGCTGGTTTTATAGGGTACAACCGCAGACCCAAGTTATGTGGCTTTTATTGTTAAGGCGTTTACTCCCAGAATCGATACCCGGAACCATAACAGGAGCTACTGGGGTGTTTATTCCCGGAATGAAGTCTGTGAATGTAAACAACAATATGGCTACCTAGGCAATATGGAGTTGCTCTGGCTAAGCAGGCCCTAATAGTTAAACAGGTTTCAACATTAAATTGGCCCTAACATTCCCCCCTTTTCTTTGGAGATTAGTCAATTCTTTGACTCTTCAGCCAGTTCTTGAGGGTGAAAACAGGCTGACCTGAGGTGTCATTAATCTTGAGTGTTGTTCCATCTGCTGTTTTTCTGATTTTCTATTGGGCTCTTTTAGGCCAATGAAGTGTCCCCTGGCTCCTGCTGAGTAGGAACAGGGTTAAAAGTGACCAAGGTATGAAACCCTTTTGAGTCTTAGTTTTAGTCCACAGTTAATGGGGTCCACTGTCAGTGGCTCCCATTTCAGGGGGGTGTCCTTGTTTTCAGCTCATTTGATGTGACACGCATGAATCCAGGCCCTGACGCCTTTTAATTTTACTGCCATGGGGGTGGTCAGGATGACAGTGAATGGTCCCTTTCAATGAGGCTCCAGGTTTTCCATTCGGTGGCGATGTATTCAAACCATGTCTCTGGGTTGGTAAGGATTAGGTTTTATTTCCATCTCTGTCTCAGTGTAGGCAGCTTGAATCCCTGCTTGGGCTCTTTTTAAGACAGACTGTAGCATCTACAGTGACTGGAGTACAGACTCATCAGTCATTTCTGTTAGGGCAACCTCTTGTAGCTGTGGGCAGAGTGGAGGGGGTCTCCCAAACATTATTTTAAATGGGGTAACTTTGTTTAAATAGGGTGTACACCACGCCCTAAGGAGGGCAAAGGGAAGGAGATCTACCCATCCACCGCCAGTTTCCAGAATTAACTCTGTCAAGGTCTCTTTAAGAGTCTGGTTCATTCTCTCTAGTAGTCTAGAGCTCTGGGGCCAGTAGGCACAGTGTAGTTTTTAATTAGTGCCTATGGCCTTGGCCAATGCCTGTGAGACTGAACTCACAAATGCAGGGCCGTTGTCTGACCTGATCACAAGAGACAACACAAACCTAGCAATTATTTCTTCTAGTAGATTTTTGGCTACCATTCCTGTCATCTCATGTTTGGCAGAAAAAGTATCTACCCAGCCTGAAAATGTATCCATAAAAATTAACATATATTTGTGTCTAATGGGTTCTGCTATTATCCCTACAGAATATTAGGCAAGTTCATCTAAACGAGCTATTGTGTAACTTCTCTGAAGTTTACCTCAAGTTGTCTAGCTTAGGTAAACAAACATTTAAAGACAACAAAATCTAGAAATTAATATCCACAAAGGCATGTTACTGAAACATAATTTTTCTCTCTAAAATAACCCTCGTTTCCAGAGATAGCCAAATCAGGACCAATTTATTTGAAAAACAATTCCAGTTTTAATAAAATTGTCCTAATTATTTACATAAGCTCAGCAAGAACAGTGAGTGATTATACAAATCTTTTAGAATCTGCTTTGTTTGAACTTTTTATAAGGAATCTCTAGGTTGAACTTGTAATAGTTTCTCCAGGCCAGAAGCCAAGCCAAGTACTTGCCATCAGATATGCCTGCAATACCTGTCCATTTGGGTGAATTCCTCTTCCTGAGGTCCCCAATGTATCCTGAGGTTCCTGCACCTGCCAGGAAGTGACATTTTTACTCACGTGGTGAGGCTGCTGGGAACTCTGTAAGCAAGGTATCAGGCCAACTGTTTTAAGGGGCTTTACGGCTCCAGGTTTTATAAAGTCAACTTTAGTTCCTTTAAGCTGTCTGGTAATATCTGAGTCTTTTTCAAATACGACATTCCAGTCAAAGCCTTGGTAAAATAACCAGTGTTTCCAATGGTATCCTGTTACAAGGAGAACAGATTCTTCTTGAACTTATGCAAATGACCGACTGCCATGGAAGAAAGAATACTTGCTGAGACCTTTTGAGTTTCAGAGGGTTCAGATAGAAAAGTTGAACGCCTTAATTTGTTTATAAGTGAATATTTTTACATTTCTGTAAGTCACAAACATCTTAAGAAAAAAAAGTTTCCTTAGTCTGGAAGAGCAAACATTAGAGAACCAGCAATGTTTAAAATAACAGATACAACATTAAGAAACATAACATTATAATCTTTTAGTTCATCTAGTCCCATGTTACTAATTCTGGTTTAGTTTGAATGTGGCTCTTACTTCTGGAAATTTTTATCCATTTCTGTTCCAGGATTTCAACATATCAAAGACCTGTATTTGTCCTGAAAGTCTCCCATAACAATTTCTTTTAAGGTGGAATTCCTTTTACAGGAGAATTAAAACAATTACAAATGACAAAAACTCAGAATAGATATGGTTAAATATGAAGTGATGACCCATATCAAAAAATAAAAATTTAGGAAATGCATAGAATCTCTATAATAGTTATAGCATTTACCCAAATGTAACCAAACGTTTACCATTGGTTTAGCAGTACTTCCTGAGTAACTTAGCATACCAAGGAAAAGCCTTATGAGTCAAAGAGATTTCATTTATAATTTAAATCTTGTTGGCAATTGCTAAAATCTAGGTTTAAGATCTGATAAAACAAAACATAGAAACTGGTTTCTCTGGACAGGCAAAGAGAAAACCATTTACATTCTCTTTTTAACAGCAGATCAATTAATACATAATAGTTAACATTTACTTGAGTGGATCACCAATGTAGATTTGCCATGACACAGGGCTTTAGTTTTCCTTCCTTAAATACTATGCCTCATTTGAACAGAAACATTTTACAGGAAAAGATTTATTAGTCTTTTTTCCTTTCTTGTGAATAAATCCATCAAAACTGATCTAATATGGTCAAATCTTCAACATGCTTCATTGGTTTTTTTTTTTCAAACCCATAAACCAAGGCAAATAAAAGTCACTTTCCCAAGCCTTCTATGACTTACTATATACCCTCAAGTTTAGTTTTTATTATCTCCTCTCATGTTCTGGTGCAACCAGACATTTTTACTTTAAGACAAAACTATTTACACTCTTAGGCCCTTTTTGTATGTGTACAGTTTTTCTAAACTTACTATTAGTCAACTGCCTTTTCTCTGGTTTTTCAGACAACATTAAAACTTTTAATAAAAACCTTACAGCGAGGGGCACCTGGGTGGCTCAGTGGGTTAAAGTCTCTGCCTTCGGCTCAGGTCATGAACACAGGGTCCTGGGATCAAGCCCTGCATCTGGCTCTCTGCTCCACAGGGAGCCTGCTTCCTCCTCTCTCTCTCTCTGCCTACCTGCAATCTCTCTCTGTCAAATAAATAAATAAAATCTTTAAAAAAAAAAACCTTATGGCATTTTTCTTTTGGTAGTCGGTCCTGACCATACCTAGTTTTTTTTTTTTTCTGAAGATTTCCCTTCACAAACCTTTTACAACTTTCTTTTGTATTCAGGTTTTGTCCCAAGCCATTTCCTTTCAAACAACCATCTCAGTTAAGACAAAATTACCTTTTATCTTTAACAAAATGTATTCCCATTCCTTATCTTTCTTATATATCTCCTACTTTTTTTTACATATAGGGTTATTTCCCTTACTTCCATCAGTCTTAGTTACAGTTAGCAGAATTTTCTATTCTTAGAAACACTACAGTCTCTGGTGATGGTTAAGTATTAACCACTTGTGAACAGTTACAACAGAATTCTGTAGATGGCAAATTTATGAATCAGTTAAGCACAAAACATGTTTACCAACAGATTTAAATATTCTTAGTTTCTTTGCAGTAAGAAGTCAAAAGCACAAGCACAAACCTACATCAAGTACTCAATGCTTTATCATTTTATCCCATTCAGTTAAAACCTAGATGTCCATAATTAATTCCATTTGTCATCCAACCAAAACCTTAAAGTTTCAGGTTACCAAAGACTTTGAAAGTTACTTTAACAATTACCCATTAAAACTTTGAGACAGACAATTAACCATCAGTTCAGTTATTTCTTTGCTAACAGATTTTAACAAATAGTATGAGCTTATTTGACCTTGAGTAAACTTTGATTGAAGTTTCACAATTACCGCTGTAACTTTAAAGATGTGTCTATCTTAATTAAACCAACAAACTTAACTTAGTTCAAATACTGATTTACCTTTCACCTGGACCCACTCCACTTTCAATGTTTACACAGGTGGGAAGATCTGGAGTGGGGGGTGTTAGGTCCAGGGGCTGCTCTTCTTGCTCCTTGACAGAGAAGGGGGAAGGATCCATGGTGCAGGAAGCACCAAGGACGGTCTAGAGGCCAGTTATGCAGGCCACACCCAAGTTGGTGCAGAAACAGAAGGGGGACTGCTGCCAGAAGGCAGAGAAAGGATTCCAGTTTTAGAGAGTTTTCCTGGGTAAACCTTGTCACCCAACTGGGTGGTTTTACCTTGAAAATACTTGAAATGCTGGAGAACAAGACTTAGGGGTGTCATAGGTCCCTTACTCTCCGCTTGCCCTATTTCTTCAAACACAACAAACAACACAACAGACAACAAAAAGACAAGACAAAGACAAACACAGACCAGACCCAGCAGCCCTTCCTCACCCAGATAGCAAGTCTAAGGGTGTGCAAGATATAATCCCAACTCAAAAATACAACTTGCCACTGGTGGGGATTTTCTTGGTCCCCTGACTGCGTAGGGGGAGTTGGACTCCCTGGCAATTTACCAGTGGAGGGATGGGGCATCCCTGCATCCACTCCAGCCCTGGGGAGCAATGCTGCATCCAGCTTTTCCCCGGTGGGCTATACCCTGGAGCTCCACAACCAGACAGACCAGATCCTGCAGAATAAAATCTCGAGATCTGACCTCCGGAGGCTTTTCCCAGAAATTCTGATGCTGGCTCAGTTCTTGTCACTTGATCGTGAACAAGCTCCCAGAATGTTGGGCTCCATTATCAAAGGAACGAGACTGAGACAAATTGAAAGTTATGTAGAGCTTTATTCTATGGCATTAGCATTAGAAGTCAGACTGACCGGCCAGGGCTGCCTCTGAAGAGAGCGACCCCCTCCTGATCTCACAGGCTGGTTTTATAGGGCATACCCACAGACCCAAGGTATGTGGCTTCTATTGTTAAGGCGTTTACTCCCAGAATCGATACCCAGAACCATACCAGGAACTACTGGGGCATTTATTCCTGGACTGAAGTCCGTGGATGTAAACAATATGGCTACCTAGGCAATATGGAGTTGCTCTGGGTAAGCAGGCCCTAATAGTTAAACAGGTTTTAACATTAAATTGGCCCTAACAGCTGCCTGTGTTCTCCTCTAGGATACTGATGGATTTCTGTCTCACATTTAGGTCTTATGTCCATTTAGAGTTTATCTTTGTGTATGGTGTAATAATCTTGTTTCATTCTACTACATGCAGCTGTCCAATTTTCTCAACACCATTTGTTAAAGAGACTGTCCTTTTTCTATTGAATAGTCTTTCCTGCTTTGTTGAAGATTGGTTAGCCATAGAGTTCTTGGTTCAGGGGTGCCTGGGTGCCTCAGTCAGTTAAGCCTGTGCCTTTGGCTCAGGTCGTGATCTTGGGTTCCTAGGATTGAGCCCTGCATCAGGATCCCAGCTCAGTGGGGAGTCTGTTTCTCACCTCTCCCTCTGCCCATCCTTTCCACTCATGCTCTCTCTCTCAATATATCTCTCAAATTCATAAGTAACATCTTTAAAAAAAAAGTGAGAGTCCATTGCTGGGTTTGCTCTTCTATATCATTGATCTAAATGCCTGTTTTTGTTCCAGTACCATAATGTCTTGATGATTACAGCTTTGCAATATAGCTTGAAGTCTGTCATTGTGATGCCACCAGCTTTGATTTTCCTTTTCAACATTCCTTTGGCTATTTAGGGTCTTTTCTTGTTCCGTACAAATTTTAGGATTATTTGTTCCAAGTCTGTGAAAAATGTGATGGTATTTTGATAGGAATTGTACTAAATGTACTAAATTGTTGTGGATAGCATAGACATTTTAACAATATTTTTTCTTCTAATCCATGAGCATGGAGTGTTTATCCATTTCTTTGTGGCTTCCTCAATTTCTTTCATAAGTGTTCTGTAGTTTTTAGAGTATGGATATTTTTCTTCTTTGGTTAAGTTTATTCCAAGGTATCTTATGGATTTGTGCAATTGTAAATGGGATCAATTCTGTAATTTCTCTCTCTTCTGTCTCATTGTTAGTGTAGAGATATGCAAATGATTTCTGTGCATTGATCCTGCCATGTTGCTGAATTCCTTCATGAGTTCTAGCAGTTTTGGTTTTTGTGGTGTCTTTTGGGTTTTCCACATAAAGTATCATATCAGCTGTGAAGAGTGAGAGTTTGACTTCTTTGCCAGTTTGAAAATGTCTTTTATTTCTTTTTGTTGTCTGATTGTTGAGGCTAGGGCTTCTAGTACTATGTTGAACAAAACTGATGAGAGTGGGCATCCTTGCTATGTTCCTGACCTTTGGGAAAAGCCCTCACTGTTTCCCATTGAGAACAATAGTCACTGTGGGATTATTGTAGATGGCTTTTATGACACTGAGATATGTTTCCTCTATCTATCCCTACACTCTGTAGAGCTTCAATTAAGAAAGTGTGCTGTATTTTGCCAATGCTTTTTCTGCACTAATTGATGGATCATATACTTCTTGTCATTTCTTTTATTAATGTGATGTATCACATTTATTGGTTTGTGGATGTTGAGTCACCTTTGCAGCCCAGGAATAAATCCCACTTGGTTGTGGTGAATGCTTTTTTAAATATACTGTTGGATCCTCTTGGCTAATATGTTGGTGAGAATTTTGGCATTCGTGTTCATCATGGATATTGATCTGTAATTCTCCTTTTTGGTGGGGTCTTTATCTGGTTTGGGAATCAAGGTAATGCTGGCTTCAAAGACTGAGTTTGGACGTTCTTCTTTCATTTCTATTTTTTTGAAACAGCTTCAGAGGAATAGTTATAATTTCTTCTTTAAATGTTTGTTAGAACTTCCCTGGAAACACATAGAGCCCTGGACTCTCGTTTGTTGTGAGATTTTTTATTACTTTCTCAATTTCCTTGATGGTTTTAGGTCTCTTTGGTTTTCTTTCTTCCTGTTTCAGTTTTGGTAGTTTATAAGTTTCTGAGAATGCATCCATTTCTTCCAGGTTGCCTAAACTTTTGGCATATAGTTGCTCCTCATATGTTCTCAGTATTGTCTGTATTTCCTTTGTGTTAATCATGATCTCTCCTCTTTCATTCACGATTTTATTAATTTGGGTTCTTTTTCTTTTCTTTTTGATAAGTCTGTCTAGGAATTTATCAGTCTTACTAATTCTTTCAAAAAACCAATTTCTAGTTTTATTGATCTGTTCTACTATTCTTTTGGTTTCTATTTCATTGATTTCTGCTCTAATCTTTATAATTTTTCTTTCCCTGATTGGTTTAGGCTTTATTTGCTGTTCTTTCTCCAGATCCTTTAGGTGCAGGGTTAGCTTGTGTATCTGAGACTCTTCTATTTTCAGAGTCCATAGTCTCTCATGGTTCACCTCCCCTTCCAATTTCCCTCAACTCCCTCTCCTAACTCCCCATGTCCTCCATGCTATTTGTTATGCTCTACAAATAAGTGAAACCATATCATAATTGACTCTCTCTCCTTGACTTATTTCACTCAGCATCATCTCTTCCAGTCCCATCCATGCTGCTACAAAAGTTGGGTATTCATCCTTTCTGATGGAGGCATAATACTCCATAGTGTATATGGACCACATCTTCCTTATCCATTCGTCCATTGAAGGGCATCTTGGTTCTTTCCACAGTTTGGCGACCATGGCCATTGCTGCTATAAACATTGGGGTACAGATGGCCCTTCTTTTCACTACATCTGTATCTTTGGGGTAAATACCCAGTAGTGCAATGGCAGGGTCATGGGGAAGCTCTATTTTTAATTTCTTGAGGAATCTCCACACTGTTTTCCAAAGTGGCTTCACCAACTTGCATTCCCACCAACAGTGTGAGAGGGTTCCCCTTTCTCCACATCCTCTCCAACACATGTTGTTTCCTGTCTTGCTAATTTTGGCCATTCTAACTGGTGTAAGGTGGTATCTTAATGTGGTTTTCATTTGAATCTCCCTGATGGCTAGTGATGATGAACATTTTTTCATGTGTCTGATAGCCATTTGTATGTCTTCACTGGAGAAGTGTCTGTTCATATCTTCCACCATTTTTTTATATGATCATCTGTTTTGTGTGTGTTGAGTTTGAGAAGTTCTGTATAGATCCTGGATATCAACCTTTTGTCTGTACTGTCATTTGCAAATATCTTCTATTTTCATAAGAAAGATTTGTATTATGTACTTCCTTCTTAAAACCACCAATTCTACATCCCACGGTTTTGAACAGTTGTGTTTTCATTTTCATTTGTTTCTATGATATTTTTAACTCTTTAATTTCCTGATTAGCCCATTCATTCTTCAGTTGGATGCTCTTTTACCTCCAAGTATTTTACTTTTTCCCAAATTTCCTCTTGTGATTGAGGTCAAGATTCCCTGAAAATATGCAAGGAATAATCCCAATCTTTTGGTAGTGGTGGAGACCTGATTTGTGACCCAGCATGTGATATCTTCCAGAGAGTGTTCCATGTGTATTCAACAAAAATGTGTGTTCTATTGTTTTAGGTTGGAATGCTCTCTATATAACTTTGAAGTCCATTTGGTCCAGTGTGTCATTCAAAGCCTGGTTTCCTTGTTGATCTTAGATAATCTGTACATTGCTGTCAGTGGGTTATTAAAGCCCCCTGCTATAATTGTATTATCAATGTGTTTATTCAATTTTGTTTTTAATTAGTTGACATAATTGGCTGCTTGCAAGTTAGGGGTATAAATATTATAGTTGTTAGTCTTCTTGTTGGATAGACACTTTTAGTATGATATAGTATCCCTTTTCATATCTTACTACAAACTTTGGTTTTAAAATCTAATTTGTCTGATATAAGGTTTGCTATCCCCAGCATTCTTTTAATGTCCATTAGTATAATAGATGGTTCTTCACCCCTTTACTTTCAGTCTAGATGTGACTTTGTGCCTAAAATGAGTCACTTGTAGACTGCATATGGATGGATCTTGCTTTTTTATCCAATCTGATACCTTATGTCTTTTGATTAGAGCATTTAGCCCACTTACATTCAGATTAACTATTGAAAGATATGAACTTAGTGACATTGTATTACCTGTAAAATAAGTGCTCCTGTGTATTGCCTTTGTTCCTTTCTGGTCTATGTTACTTTTGGGCTCTCTCTTTGTTTACAGGATCCCCTTTAATATTTCTTGCAGGGCTGGTTTAGTGACCACAAATTTAGCTTTTATTCATCCTGGAAGCTCTTTATCTCTCCTTCTGTTCTTAATGACAGCCTTGATGGATAAAGTATTCTTGGTTGCATGTTTTTCTCATTAATACCCTGAATATATCATGCCAGCCCTTTCTGACCTGCTGTGTCTCTGTGGCTAGGTCTACTGCCAGTTTAACATTCCTGTTTTTGTAGGTCAGGGACCATTTGTCTTGAACTGCTTTCAGGATTTACTCTTCATTTCTGAAATTTGCAAGATCCACTATTATATGTTGGAGTGTTGATGTATTTTTATTGATTTTGATGGGAGTTCTCTGTGCTTCCTGGACTTGAATGCCCATTTCCTTCCCCAGATTAGGAAATTTCTCAGCTATAATTTGCTCAAATATACCTTCTTTCCCCCTCTCCTTCTTCTTCCTCTGCACCCCCAATAATTCTAATATTGTTTTGCTTTTTGGTATTGCTGATCTCTCGAATCATCCCCTCATGGTCCAGTAATTGCTTATCTATTTTGCTCCATTCTTTATTCTCCATAATTTTATCTTCTCTATCACTTATTATCTCTTCTGACTCATTTATCCCAGCAGTAAGGTGCTCCATTATTGATTGCATCTCAGCAATACCTTTTTTAAATTTTAAACTGATTCAATCTTAATTCTCTTATTTCTCAAGAAAGTGATTCTCTAGTGTCTTCTATGCTTTATTCAAGTCCAGCTAATGTCTTTATAATTGTTTTTCTGAATTCTAGCTCTGACATTTTACCAATATCCATATTTATTAAGTTTCTGGAAGTGATTACTACCTATTGTCCTTTTTTCTGGAAATTTTTCCTTCTGGTCCTTTTGTCCAGAGAAGAATAGATGAACAAGAGATCAAAAATGAAATAAAAAATGAAAATATCAACCACTACCCAGCAAAATAAACACTAGGCAAATTAGAAAAGATCAGAAACCAAATAAATAAATAAATAAATAAATAAATAAATAAAACAAACCAACAAACAAAGGGGGGCAGGGGAGACTATGATGAAACAGGTGTACAGAACAGAATGATAAACATGGTCCTGGATGTATTTTGATCTGTTTGTCAGAAGACACTTGATCCCAAAAGAGTAAAGAAAAACTCATTTATACACAAAACTAAAATTGAACACAATGAAAGGAAGCAAAAAATAAAGGATATATCTGTAAAATGTAAATGTAAAAATGAAAATTTTAGAAAAGACTTTAAAAAAGAGTTGATAAAATAAGAAGCTAGTTGAAAAGAAAAAGAGAAAGGGAAAGAGAAAGAAAATTTTAAACTGGAAGACTAAAGGAGCATGAGAAAAAACCTCAAATTCTAGATACTATTTTCCCCTAGGGCAGGAATTTTTTCAGTTCTGTGTGATCAATAGATTTGGTATCAGCCTGATGTTCCTGTTAGTCTTCTGCGGGAGGGGCCTGTTGCACTGATTATCAGATTTCTTTGCCTGGGTGGAGTTGCATCACCCCTTGCCAGGGGGCAGGCTCCAGTGTAAGCTGATTGGGGTTTCTCTATGTGGCTTTTGTTCCCTGAAAGTTTTTTGTGTTGCTTTAGAAGATAAAGGAAAAAAAAATGGATGTGCCCCCAATTCCAGCCTTGGAACAAATTGATCACAGTCTGCACTCTTCAATGTACCCTTAGGGAAAATCATTCAAGCACTTTGTGGGCACCAAACTCTGTAGACTCCTGCAGCACATACCACACTGATCTTACAAGGGGAGAGAGTGGGGCCTTACCATGGCCAGCTGTTTCCTGGGTCCCTGCTCTGGGACCAATTGCCTGATCCTGTGCACACCTGAGCTGCTCCTCAGATGAGAGAGAGGGGATTCTCACAGAGGGTTTGCTGCTTGCTGGGCCCTGTTTGGAGAGCTATGGCCTGATCATGCCATGATTTGTGGTTTAAGGCAACACCTAGCTGAGATGCCAATCCTGGGCTCACTGACTGCCAGCTTCCCCATTCTGATGCCTGGGAACTCTGCTGCACTCAGACACCCTCATTCTTTCTCTGACCCTGAGGATCCTGAGACCACCCTGTTCCACCTAGAATTCTGTACCACTTTGCCACCTGAGCACCTTTCAGGCAGGGACATCCCTCACAGGAACTGTGGAGTTCCAAATTTGCACTCCACTGCTATATCATTTTTCAGTAGCCAGCTTCCAGAGGCTCCATCTCCCTGTGGTTTATCTTCTGATATATTCCTTCAGATTCACTTCTTCAAACCTCCTACCTTGCAAAAGGTGGTAGATTTTCTATTTGTAGAATTACGTCAGTTATTTTCTTAGGTCTCAGGTTGAATTACAGGTGTTCAGAATTATCTGATAAATATCTAACTCAATTGAAGGGACCAGATGATAGGAGGGTCCCCTACTCTTCCACTATCTTCCTTCCTTCTCTGCCATTATTGCTTTAAATATGCTTTCTGTCCCTTTCTCTGTATTTTTTCTTCTGGAAGCCCCATAATGCAAATATTCCTTCTTTTCAGTGTGCTCCATAGTCTAATATGCTTTCTTCACTCTTTTTCATCCTTTATTTTTTCTTTTTGGTTTTCTGACCAGGTAATTTCTTTTTTTATTATTTTTAATTTTTATAAACATATATTTTTATCCCCAGGGGTACAGGTCTGTGAATCATCAGGTTTACACACTTCACAGCACTCACCATAGCACATACCCTCCCCAATGTCCATAACCCCACCCCCACTTCTCCCAACTCCCCTCCCCCCAGCAACCTTCAGTTTGTTTTGTGAGATTAAGAGTCACTTATGGTTTGTCTCCCGCCCAATCCCATCTTGTTTCATTTATTCTTCTCCTACCCCCTTAACCCCCATGTTTCATCTCCACTTCCTCATATCAGAGAGATCATATGATAGTTGTCTTTCTCCGATTGACTTATTTCGCTAAGCATGATACCCTCTAGTTCCATCCACGTCATTGCAAATGGCAAGATTTCATTTCTTTTGATGGCTGCATAGTATTCCATTGTATATATATACCACATCTTCTTTATACATTCATCTGTTGATGGACATCTGGGCTCTTTCCATAGTTTGGCTATTGTAGACATTGATGCTATAAACATTCGGGTACACGTGTCCCTTCAGATCACTACGTTTGTATCTTTAGGGTAAATACCCAGTAGTGCAATTGCTGGGTCATAGAGTAGTTCTATTTTCAACTTCTTGAGGAACCTCCATGCTGTTTTCCAGAGTGGTTGCACCAGCTTGCATTCCCACCAACAGTGTAGGAGGGTTCCCCTTTCTCCACATCCTCGACAGCATCTGTCATTTCCTGACTTGTTAATTTTAGCCATTCTAACTGGTGTGAGGTGGTATCTCATTGTGGTTTTGATTTGTATTTCCCTGATGCTGAGTGATATGGAGCATTTTTCATGTGTCTGTTGGCCATCTGGATGTCTTCTTTGCAGGAATGTCTGTTCATGTCCTCTGCCCATTCCTTGATTGGATTATTTGTTCTTTGGGTGTTGAGTTTGCTAAGTTCTTTATAGATTTTGGACACTAGCCCTTTATCTGATATGTCGTTTGCAAATATCTTCTCCCATTCTGTCAGTTGTCTTTTGGTTTTGTTAACTGTTTCCTTTGCTGTGCAAAAGCTTTTGATCTTGATGAAATCCCAATAGTTCCTTTTTGCCCTTGCTTCCCTTGCCTTTGGCGATGTTCCTAGGAAGATGTTGCTGCGGCTGAGGTCGAAGAGGTTGCTGCCTGTGTTCTCCTCAAGGATGTTGATGGATTCCTTTCTCACATTGAGGTCCTTCATCCATTTTGAGTCTATTTTCATATGTGGTGTAAGGAAATGGTCCAATTTCGTTTTTCTGCATGTGGCTGTCCAATTTTCCCAACACCATTTATTGAAGAGGCTGTCTTTTTTCCATTGGACATTCTTTCCTGCTTTGTCGAAGATTAGTTGACCATAGAGTTGAGGGTCTATTTCTGGGCTCTCTGTTCTCTTCCATTGATCTATGTGTCTGCTTTTGTGCCAGTACCATTCTGTCTTCATGATGACAGCTTTGTAATAGAGCTTGAGTCTGGAATTGTGATGCCACCAACACTGGCTTTCTTTTTCAATATTCCTTTGGCTATTCGAGGTCTTTTCTGGTTCCATATAAATTTTAGGATTATTTGTTCCATTTCTTTGAAAAAAATGGATGGTACTTTGATAGGAATTGCATTAAATGTGTAGATTGCTTTAGGTAGCATAGACATTTTCACAATATTTATTCTTCCAATCCAGGAGCATGGAACATTTTTCCATTTCTTTGTGTCTTCCTCAATTTCTTTCATGAGTACTTTATAGTTTACTGAGTATAGATTCTTAGCTTCTTTAGTTAGGTTTATTCCTAGGTATCTCATAGTTTTGGGTGCAAATGGAAATGGGATTGACTCCTTAATTTCTCTTTCTTCTGTCTTGTTGTTGGTATAGAGAAATGCAACTGATTTCTGTGCATTGATTTTATATCCTGACACTTTACTGAATTCCTGTACAAGTTCTAGCAGTTTTGGAGTGGAGTCTTTTGGGTTTTCCACATATAGTATCATATCTTCTGCAAAGAGTGATAGTTTGACTTCTTCTTTGCTCATTTGGATGCCTTTAATTTCCTTTTGTTGTCTGATTGCTGAGGCGAGGACTTCTAGTACTATGTTGAATAGCAGTGGTGATAATGGACATCCCAGCCGTGTTCCTGACCTTAGCGGAAAAGCTCTCAGTTTGTCTCCATTGAGAATGATATTTGCGGTGGATTTTGCATAGATGGCTTTGATAATATTGAGGTATGTGCCCTCTATCCCTACACTTTGAAGAGCTTTGATTAGGAAGGGATGTTGTACTTTGTCAAATGCTTTTTCAGCATCTATGGAGAGTATCATATGGTTCTTGTTCTTTCTTTTATCAATGTATTGTATCACATTGATTGGTTTGCAAATGTTGAACCAAACTTGCAGCCCAGGAATAAATCCCACATGGTCGTGGTGAATAATCCTTTTAATGTACTGTTGAATCCTATTGGCTAGTATTTTGGTGAGAATTTTTGCATCTGTGTTCATCAAGGATATTGGTCTGTAGTTCTCTTTTTGATGGGATTCTGGTCTGGTTTTGGGATCAAGGTGATGTTGGCCTCATAAAATGAGTTTGGAAGTTTTCCTTCCATTTCTAGTTTTTGGAACAGTTTCAGGAGAATAAGAATTAGTTCTTCTTTAAATGTTTGGTAGAATTCCCCCCAGGAAGCTGTCTGGCCCTGGGCTTTTGTTTGTTTCGAGATTTATGGCGACTGTTTCAATCTCCTTACTGGTTATGGGTCTGTTCAGGTTTTCTATTTCTTCCTGGTTCAGTTGTGGTAGTTTATATATCTCTAGGAACGCATCCATTTCTTCCAGATTGTCAAATTTGTTGGCATAGAGTTGCTTATAGTATGTTCTTATAATTGTCTGTATTTCTTTGGTGTTAGTTGTGATCTCTCCTCTTTCATTCATGATTTTATTTATTTGGGTCCTTTCTCTTTTCTTTTTGTTAAGTCTGGACAGGGGTTTATCAACCTTATTAATTCTTTCAAAGAACCAGCTCCTAGTTTCGTTGATTTGTTCTATTTTTTTTTGTTTCTATTTCATTTATTTCTGCTATGATCATTATGATTTCTCCTCTCCTGCTGGGTTTAGGGTTTCTTTCTTGTTCTTTCTCCAGCTCCTTTAGGTGTAGGGTTAGGTTGTGTACCTGAGACCTTTCTTGTTTCTTGAGAAAGGCTTGTACCGGTATATATTTTCCTCTCAGGACTGCCTTTGTTATATTTTCATTATCATTTGTTTCCATGAATTTTTTCAATTCTTCTTTAATTTCCTGGTTGACCCATTCATTCTTTAGAAGGATGCTGTTTAGTCTCCATGTATTTGGGTTCTTTCCAAATTTCCTCTTGTGATTGAGTTCTAGCTTCAGAGCATTGCAGTCTGAAAATATGCAGGGAATGATCCCAATCTTTTGATAGCAGTTGAGACCTGATTTCGGACCCAGGATGTGATCTGTTCTGGAGAATGTTCCATGTGCACTAGAGAAAAATGTGTATTCTGTTGCTTTGCAATGGAATGTTCTGAATATATCTGTGATGTCCATCTGGTCCAGTGTGTCATTCAAGGCCTTTATTTCCTTGTTGATCTTTTGCTTGGATGATCTGCCCATTTCAGTGAGGGGAGTGTTAAAGTTCCCTACTATTATTGTATTATTGTTGATGTGTTTCTTTGATTTTGTTATTAATTGGTTTATATAGTTGGCTGCTCCCACGTTAGGGGCATAGATATTTAAAATTGTTAGATCTTCTTGTTGGACAGACCCTTTGAGTATTATATAGTGTCATTCCTCATCTCTTTTTATAGTCTGGCTTAAAATCTAATTGATCTGATATAAGAATTGCAACTCCTGCTTTCTTCTGATGTCCATTAGCATGGTAAATTCTTTTCCACCCCCTCACTTTAAATCTGGAGGTGTCTTCAGGTTTAAAATGAGTTTCTTGTAGGCAACATATAGATGGGTTTTGTTTTTATATCCATTCTGATACCCTGTGTCTTTTGATTGGGGCATTTAGCACATTAACATTCAGGGTAACTATTGAAAGATATAAATTTAGTGCCATTGTATTGCCTGTATGACTGTTATTGTATATTGTCTCTGTTCCTTTCTGATCTACTACTTTTAGGGTCTCTCTTTGCTTAGAGGACCCCTTTCAGTATTTCCTGTAGAGCTGGTTTGGTGTTTGCCAATTCTTTCAGTTTTTGTTTGTTCTGGAAACTTTTTATCTCTCCTTTTATTTTCAATAATAGCCTAGCTGGATATAGTATTCTTGGCTGCATGTTTTTCTCGTTTAGTACTCTGAATATATCATGCCAGCTCTTTCTGGCCTGCCAGATCTCTATGGATAAGTCTGCTGCCAATCTAATATTTTTACCATTGTATGTTACAGGCTTCTTTTCCCGGGCTGCTTTCAGGATTTTCTCTTTGTCACTAAGACTTGTAAATTTTACCATTAGGTGACGGGGTGTGGACCTATTCTTGTTGATTTTGAGGGGGGTTCTCTGAGCCTCCTGGATTTTGATGCTTGTTCCCTTTGCCATATTGGGGAAATTCTCTCCAATAATTCTCTCCAATATACCTTCTGCTCCCCTCTCTCTTTCTTCTTCTTCTGGAATCCCAATTATTCTAATGTTGTTTCGTCTTATGGTGTCACTTATCTCTCGAATTCTCCCCTCATGGTCCAGTAGCTGTTTGTCCGTCTTTTGCTCAGCTTCTTTATTCTCTGTCATTTGGTCTTCTATATCACTAGTTCTTTCTTCTGCCTCATTTATCCTTGCAGTGAGAGCCTCCATTTTTTATTTCACTTCATTAATAGCTTTTTTTATTTCAACTTGGTTAGATTTTAGTTCTTTTATTTCTCCAGAAAGGGCTTTTATATCTCCCAAGAGGGTTTCTCTAATATCTTCCATGCCTTTTTGGAGCCCTGCTAGAACCTTGAGAATCGTCATTCTGAACTCTCGATCTGACATATTACCAATGTCTGTATTGATTAGGTCCCTAGCCTATGGTACTGCCTCTTGTTCTTTTTTTTTGTGGTGAATTTCTCTACCTTGTCATTTTGTCCAGATAAGAGTATATGAAGGAGCAAGTAAAATACAAAAAGGGTGGTAACAACCCCAGGAAAATATGCTTTAACCAAATCAGAAGAGATCCCAAATCATGAAGGGGGATAAAGGGGATAAAAAGAGTTTTAGAATGAAAAAAAAATAAAAGAAAAGACACAATTAAAAAAAGAAAACGAATAAAGAAAAAATATAAAAAGAAAAAAATATATGTATATTAGATAAACTAGTTAAAAAATGTTAAAAAAGAAAAGGGTAAAAGTTAAAAAAATTAGCAGAAGAGAAAAAAATTGTAAAAGAAAAAAAAATAAAATTAACTGCAAGGCTAAAGATTCGTGGGGAGAAAGCCATGAGTTCCGTGCTTTGCTTTCTCCTCCTCTGGAATTCCGCTGCTCTCCTTGGTATTGAAACTGCACTCCTTGGTCGGTGAACTTGGTCCTGGCTGGATTTCTTGTTGATCTTCTGGGGGAGGGATCTGTTATAGTGATTCTCAAGTGTCTTTGCCCCAGGCGGAATTGCACGCCCTTACCAGGGGCCGGGCTGAGTAATCCGCTCAGGTTTGTTTTCGGGAGCTTTTGTTCCCTGAGCGCTTTCCGTAGAGTTCCAGAGGACGGGAATGAAAATGGCGGCCTCCCAGTCTCCAGCCCGGAGGAGCCAAGAGCTCGGGGCCCTACTCCTTAGTGCACCCTCAGAGAATAGCGCCCAATTACTCCCATCTCCCCGGCCTCTGGCCGCACTCCGAACTCACCGAGCCTGCGACCAGTTCAAGGTAACCCCGAGCTGAGAGCTCACTCCTCAGCTCTGTCTCTGTAGCTGGCTTCTCCGTTCTAATACCTGTAAGCTCTGTGACACTCAGACACCACCGATCATTCTGTGATCCTGCGGGACCTGAGGCCACGCTGACCCCGCGTGGGCTTCACCCCAGTTTAGCCTCTGGAGCGATGTCCCTCGGTGGAACAGACTTTTAAGAGTCCTGATTTTGTGCTCCATTGCTCCGCCGCTTGCCGGTAGCCGCCGCCCCCCCCCCCCCCGTCTATCTTCCCGTCGCTTTGGATTCACTTCTCCACCAGTCCTACCTTTCAGAAAGTGGTTGATTTTCTGTTTCTAGAATTGCTGTTCTTCTTCTCTTCGATCTCCCATTGGATTTGTAGGTGTTTGCAATCTTTAGATAAGCTATCTAGCTGATCTCCTGCTACCTGAAGTAGTCTCAGCCTGCTACTTCTCCACCATCTTGACTCCTCCCCCTCACCAGGTAATTTCTAATGGCCTGTTTTCCAGGTCACCAGTTCTCATTTATGCATGGTCCACATATACTTTTGAATTTTTTAAAAAATTTTTCTGTTCAGTTATTATATGTTTTCAAACCTAAGATTTGTTTTTGATGGTTTCTATTGTATTGTTGAACTAATTTTGTTCATGCAATTTTCCTAATTTCATTTAGTTGTCTGTGTTCTTGTAGTTCCCTCCACTCCTTTATGAAGATTCTGATTTCTTTGTGTCAGTCATATATCTTCATTTCTTTAGGATCAGTTATTAAGGCTTTGTTATTTTCCTTTGGTGGTGTTATATTTACCTGGTTGTTCATGATGCTTCATTCCATACTGTAGTCTGTGCATTTGAGTAATTGAACTCCTCTTATGGACTTTACAGGTTTATTTTGGTAGATAGAGATCTTCACCAGTCAGCTCAATTTGTATTTCTTGGTATGTCTGCTGGTAATATCTTTGTGCACATGGGGCCTACTATTAGGATCTGTATTTGGGTGAGGTCACTGTTTAAACTCTGAGGTCAGGGATGGGGGCATGTGTCACTGGCTGAGAATAGTTAGATAAGACTGCTTGCTGGGTTCCCAACTCAAGTGAGTCTTAAGATCATCTCCATGGTTTCCTGGATTTTCTGCTCAGGCTTACGGATGGTCAGAACTAGATACTATAATCATTAGTAAATGGGACTATTAATTCCCTGCCATGGCAGGGAAGCAGGATGCAGGGCTTTTATGGCTCATTGTTTGGGGACCTGAATCTGGCAAGAGTGTACACTGAATTTCCTGGTGAAGTGAGGCCATCATACTTGTGCTCAGCAGATGGGAAAAGACTTGGTCTGTGCTCTGATCAAGTGCTACTGTAAGCATACTGTTGGATGGGTTATGTGCTTCTCATGTGTTCTAAGTTCCCTGGTTGAACAGCCTGCAGGCTACATTCAGCAATAAGTATTATTATGAATTAGTTTCTTTGCTTGAGTGCAGTGGGAGAAGCAGCATTAAAGCTGGTAAGGCACTTTTTTTTTTTTTTGCCTTAACGTAAGTTGACCCATGTCCCAAGTTTCCCAACCAAACAAGTCCACTGCCTTTCTATGTAAACTCTCAATTCTTCTTGCCCTACTCGTGGCTTGATTGCTACTGGAGCACACAGTTTCCAAGTGTTCTTTCCAGCCCTTCTTGTCAGATAGGACTGGGAGTCATTGCCAGTGGGATTATGTCTCAACGCTCTTGTTTGGGCAGGAAAGGGAGAGGTCATTCTAGGTAGTTCTCAATTAACCAAAAACTATCTCTTGTTGGGAGGGTCCAGGAGCTACCTTCAGCTCTGGGTATGAATTAATCTCTCTGCTCCTGTATAGCAGGAGAACTCTCCATGTCCAGTACTGGCTTTCCTCTGGAGGTGATAAATTCTCTCTACCCACCTCTTTGTCTCAGCATCTGCACAGCTTCCAGGTATTCTCACCAACCCCCTTGTTTAGATGTGGCTGGGAGACACTCTCTACAACAGCTGGGTCTGTGAATTAGCCCCATGCCTGAGCTTGTGCAAACCAGGATCTAGGGTCAATGAAGCTCCTCATTTGAGGATCTAAACCAAGCAGATCTACACTGTGCCAAGTTCCCTGATCACAGTGCACCACTGACAGGAACTGCAAGTATGAACTTTGCCAAGATCCATATGCTGGTTGTTGCAAGCCCCCATCCTGCTTCTCCATCACAGTCATATTTCTAGTTGTTGAACCTTATAGATACTTTGCAATCTCTATGGGGAAGGAGCAGAGTAGGCACTCCCACAAAGCAACCTAAACTGCTGGGGAGCACTGGTTGTCCACCTTCAGGTTCTTTTTTTTTGTTTGTTTAAATAAAAGAACGAGAGGTTCAGGGGAGATCTTTCTTCGTGGTGCTGTGCTCACATGGAAGAAGAGCAATGTAGTCAACTTGTAGCTGCTCCTCTTACCCCCAACGCAGTCTGTTTTGTTGTCAATGCTGCAAGGGAGGAGATTTAGCTTCACTTCTGTGTTCTAGGATTCTCTCAATGGTTTATTGTTCTTGAATAGTTGTCAATTCTCTTGGGAATGGGATAGAGTCAGGAACAACCATTGCTACCATCTTGGTAACATTACTCCCCTTAAGTTAGTATGTCTTGCTCTGTGAAATCATGAGGGGTCCATTTACTTTTATTTTTATGTTCCATCATCTTTAAGATGCTTTCCTCATCCATATAGTCCAAAATGACCCACCGTACATCAACATTCCATCTAGTACTTGCTTGAAAGGGGTAAAAAGTAAGGGAAAATCATACCTTCTCTTTAAAGATGCAACTTGGAATTTGTGTACATCACCTCTTTTCACATCTCAGGCAGAACAGTCATGGAACCATACTTAATTGGAAAGAAAACTAGGAACTGTTGTTTTATTCTGAGTATCTATGTATCAAGTTAAAATTATGAGTCCTATTGCTATAGAAAAGGGGAGAGTGGATATTGGGGATATACCAGCACCCTCTGCCACACTAATTTCAAGTTGTGGATGACATTTACCATTCACTTTTACTTCTTAGGCACAGGGCTTTGGTAAAAAAGTTGCTAAATCATGATGATATTGTGATTTGACCTCAACTAGGTTTTTGCTACTGATTACCAATCCTTTAAGTATCTTTAATAAACTCTTTATGGTCTTCTCCATAGTAATTGTTCCAAACTTTCTTAATTTTCTTCAGTGTTCAACCCTAGCCTTTTTCTTTTCTTGGCTATTTATTTTTGAAAATAAATATTTCCAACATGAAATCTATCTCAATATGCACTCTATCCATCCTAAAAATTATTCTGCATCCCTTATTTTTTTATTCTGTCATTAATAAGATGTACCTTCTTTAGCAAAGCTACAACCCTACTTATCCATCCCTACCTGCATCTTCTATACCTTATTCCAACAATGAGTTATTGATTCTGAAATATGACATTTAATCTTTTTTTTTTCCCATGAAAACATTCTCAGGTTTCTCCTTATCCCAAAACATACTTCCTGGACCAACTAATTCAGTGAAGTTACTATCATCCTCTATCTTTTACTTAATGTCAATTTTTGAAAGCACATTTTTTTGCCCGCACAATAAAATTAAGCCATTTTATTTAACTAAAAATTTCTTTCTTCTTTACATATAGGATTCTTGCTTTCTTATTTCTTTTGTTTGTTTGTTTGAGTACAGTTGACACACAATGTTCCATTACTTTAAAGGTTACATTGTAGTGATTCAACAAGTTTACACATTCTATTGTGATCACTACAAGTGAAGCTACCATCTTTCCCCACACTTTGCTATGACAATATCATTGACTATATTCCTTATGCTGTCCCTTTTATTCCTGTGATTTATTCATTCTGTAAGAAGTCTGTATCTCCCACTCCCCTACACCCATTTTGTCCACCATTCACCTACCTTCCCTCTGGCAGTTATCAGTTTGTTCTCTCTATTTATAGGCCTGATTCTATTTTTTGTTTCTTTGTTCATTTGTTTTTATTTTAGATTCCACATAGAGTGAGATAACATGGTATTTGTCTTTCTCAGTCTGACTTATTTCACTTAGCATTATACCCTCTAGGTCCAACCATGTTGTCTCAAATGGCACAACTTCAACTTTTTATGTCCGCATAATATCCCATCAAATATATATATCACATCTTTCTTATCCATTTGTCTATTGATGATTACAGGTTGCTTTTATATCTTGGCTATTGTGAATAATGCTGCAATAAACATAGGGGTGTATATTTCTTTTCAAAATACTGTGTATTTTTTCCTTTGGGTAAATACCCAATAGTGAAGTTATTGGATCATATGTTATTTCTATTTTTAATTTTTGCAAGAACATTTGTATTGTTTTCCCCATTGCTTATACCAGTTTACATTCCCACCAACAGTGTATCAGGGCTCCTTTTTCTCCACACTTTCACAAATGCTTGTTGTTTCTCATGCCTTCGATTTTGATTTTAGACATTTACAGGTGTAAAGTTATCATCTTATTCTGGTTTTGATTTGATTTTCCCTGATGATGAGCGACATTGAGCATATTTTCATGTTTCTGTTGGCCATTTCTGTTTTCTTTGGAAAGATATCTATTCTGTTCTTCTGCCCATTTTTAATCAGGTTATATGGTTTTTGTTGCTGTTGAGTCATATCAGTTCTTTATATATTTTGGATATTAATCTCTTATGAGATACATCACTTGCAAATATCTTCTCCCACTTGTAGGTTGCCTTTTTGTTGTTGTTGATGGTTTCTTTTGCTGTAAAAAGCTTTTTAGTTTGATGTAGTCCCAATAGTTTGTTTTTGCTTTTGTTTCCCTTGTCTTATCTACAAAAGCATCAGTACAACCAATATCAGAGAAATTCTTGTAACATTGTTACGGCTTCAGGTCTCACATTTAGGTCTTTAATCTATTCTGAGTTTATTTCTGTATACAGTGTTAAAAAGTGGTGCAATTTCAAGTAGCTGTGTAATTTTCCAGTACCATTTACTGAAGACTGTCTTTTCCCCATTGTATATTCTTGCCTCCCTTGACATAGGTTAATGGACCATGTAATTGTCAGTTTATTTTTAGGCTCTTTATTCTGTTCTATTGATCTATGTGTCTATTTTTGCACCAGTACCATACTGTTTGATGATTACAGTTTTGTAGTAATAAATCTTGACATCTGGAATTGTGATATCTCCAGCATTGTTTTCATTTCTCAAGATCGCTTTGGCTATTCAGAGTCTCTTTTGATTATCTACAAATTTTAGTGTTATTTGTTCTAGTTTTGTAAAAATAAAAACTCTCCTGGTATTTTAATAAGGATTGCATCGAATCTGTATATTGGTTTGGCTAACATAGGCATTTTCTTAAAAAGATTTTATTTATTTATTTATTTGACAGAGAGAGAGATTACAAGTAGGCAGAGAAACAGAGAAACAGGTAGAGGGGGAGAGGGAAGCAGGCTCCCTGCTGAGCAGAGAGCCCAAATGTGGGGCTCAATCCAAGGACCCTGGGATCATGATCTGAGCTGAAGGCAGAGGCTTAACTCCTGAGCCACCCTGGCACCCCTAACATGGGCAATTTAAAAATATTAATTCTTCCTATCCATGAGCATGGAATATCTTTCCATTTGTTTGTGTCATCTTCAGTTTCTTTCATCAGTGTTTTATAGTTTTTATAGTACAGGTCTTTCACCTCTTTGCTTAGTTAAAGGCACATTTCTTGCAATTGACTTTCCTAAACATATCCTGTTTTTGTCCTCTCCTTGGCCATTACCCCATGCTCACTTGTGAAAATCTTGCCTTTTCTTCATATCTCAAATGTTACCTTCCTTATCTCTACAACTAAATAAAATTATTTCTCTTCTGACCTATTACGCATATGACTGAAACAGCTATTATCAAAAGTCTATGTCTGGCAGGGACTTCTCGTTCATTATTCATATAATCTTCACAACGACCCTGTGAAGAAATTATTATTTCCTCGTAAAATAACTTTCATTCATGCTATAAAAGTAAAAAAAAAATGAAAAACATAAGCAAGCATTATCCATAGCTTCGAGAAAATCACTATAGTATTTTGATGTTTGTTCTAGTTTTTAAAGACATTCCTAAGTAATTCTTTTTAATTAAAAAACCATGAGAGAATGTGAACTCTGAGAAACAAACTGAGGGTTTGGGATGGGATGGGAGTGAAAGGATAGGTGAGCCTGATGGTGGGTATTAAGAAGGGTATGTATTGCATGGAGCACTGAGTGTGGTACATAAACAATGAACCTTGGAACACTGAAAAAATAAAATAAAATAAAAACAAAATTAATGTATGATCATTGTAGCATGTATCAAAAATATAAACAATAAAGAATAATTGCCCCAACTCCTCTCCACGTGCACTTCACTGAGATAACTAATATCTGCAGTCTTATATTTTCTTTTCCACACTCTTGTCTTACAAACATGGGATAATGCTATACACATTGTTATTTAAATTGCATTTGTAATTAATAAAATATCTAGACCTAGATACCCATCTAGGTCAAGATTTAAAGATATAAGACATTCCTTTTACTAGGAAAAAAAAATCTTCAGCTTTTATACACCATGATGTATTCTCCTATTGATGATTATTCAGGTCACTTCCAATTTTTGTACTATTAGAAGTGATGCTGCATATAACATCCTGATACATCCTTATGTAGTAGTACTCTTTCTCTATACTAACAAGTTAGTAATTTTCAAGTTAATTGAGTTCCAATCATAAGCTAAATGTGAATATCCTTAGTATTGAACTAAATAAGTTTTAAAATTCATATGAAAGAGAAGGTATTTCGGAATAACCACAGTTTTCTTATCTGTAAACTAAGTGTAATAAGGATAAATGATGTTCTGACCTCATAAGGCTATCAGGAAAATTAAATGTTATAATAATGTAGTCATATTTACTGATCACTTGCTTTCTTACTATAATAAAATATACTAACAATAAAAATAAAATAATAAAATAAAATATATTAAATAGTTCCTTCTTTTTAAGAATTTTCAACAAACATTATATTTCTTATATTATCATAGTTCTTTGCTTGTTTTCTCTTCATATCCTGTTCCATGCTAGTCTAAAGTACAGCTATTTTGGAAGAGTATCACTAGTAAGAAAATGGAACTTTATAGAAGATTATTACCTAAAAAGATGATAGAGCACTGCAAGCAAGAAGAAATAAGATTGGTTTATTTGGAATTGAGAGAAAGAGATACAGAAAGCATTCTATATATATTCAAAAATTGCTGTTAAGTTACATTAATTTGGGATAAAAAGTTTAGTCAAGTAGCAAAGTGTCTAAATAATATATAATTTATTTAACTTTTTAAATTTGTTGATATATAATCAACTTATTGTTGGCATGATTGTGTCCTGAAATTTTTATGTTTCTGAATTTATTCATGCCTTGAAAAAATTCACTTCATAATAATCTTTAAATGATATGGTCAGCCCAGGTTGCATTGAAATAATGTATTTGTTCTTGCTTTAAAAAAGTGTCCAAATTAAATATATAGTTGACACATTTTTACAGAAATCATATATGGCATAAAATGAATCATTCTTGAATAACTTTTGTGTCCAAAGTAATCAAATACATAAATTTTCTAAAGCGTGTCATGACACAGTTAAAATTTCTACTTGGAAATCAAAAGAAGGATGAATTTACTCCAAATACCTACACTTACATGTATTTACACTGGAGATTATTTGGGGTATTTTTAACATTTATCCTGTTAAGTTTGAGAGAGTTATCTCCTGATCTGTTCAAACTAGTACCCATATATGAATATCAATTATATTGATGCTTTCTAAGGAGATGGTATTTCCAAAGCTGTTGATTAAAGATTGAACATTTTTATGCATTTTGGTATGAATTTAAATAGAAATATAGAGTGTGGTTTTATGTCTGTGTGATCTATGAAATGAACACATGTTCCTGCCATTCTCTAGCTACTTAAAATAGTGCCTTTCTTTTGAAAGGACACAACACAGCAGTTAGAATACATTGAATGAAAGTGAAGTCCTAAACCCAACTTTTTGAACTGGTTCCTAGTATGCTACCCTGGAGAGACTGACTGATATGGACTCTTAACAATGGAGGTATATATGATTCATTTTGAGACACCAACGCACTGGTATATTATTTGTCTGCAGCCAAGTGATTCACTGAGGGAGCCAAAAAGTTGCACTTTTCAGGATTAATTTAATTTCCAGGACTGGAGATGAGGGACCTAATTTTTCATATTTAGCATAGGATTTTATTAGTCCCTGCTACAGTGACATAGTAAAGAAGATAATTAATTCTGATTCCCCTTGGGGTGTGCAAACTTTGGAACTTAAAAATCCTTGCCACCTAACACCATGAAGCTAATGAACATCATCTAAAGCCTGGTAATTCTCACGTCAATGTCTTTTCAGTTCACTTTGCTAGAGTCCAAAGTGATTTATAGCCTCCAAAACCACCAAAGACCATTTGAACCTTGAACAATTGGGATCTGGGAGACTTACTCTTAAGAAAGCCCTTCAGGGACCAGTCAGAAATCCTAAAGAAATGCCAAAATGTCTGCTTGAGGTTTTTTTGTAAACACTTGAAACCCCAGGACTCCCATTTTATAATGAACTACATGACCTCTAACCCTCCCAGTGCCAATGAAACCATCGCTATATGACCTTACACTCATAATATCTGTAATAACTAATAGTTATATAATGCACTCATCATTTATAACAAAAGAGGACATCAAAACATAAGGCCTCTTTGAGGTAATTATTAACCTTGCCAGGAGATTTTTCTCCTCACAACATTCAGGCTGCTTCTAGAAATCCTCACCAAGTCTAATGACAAACAGCCTAACTGTACATTTTTTAATCATAAAAACATATATAGAAGTATCAAAAATTACTTAAGTATTTTTATAGGTTTTTTATTTACATTTTAATAATAAATATCTGGTGTAATATTGTCTTCAAGAGTGAAATTTAGTGATTCATCACTAAATATGTAATATATATATTCATCACTAAGTATATAAGATATATGAATATATTAATACATTATATGTAATATATATATAATTCATCAGTAAATATGTAATGAATATTATTTTATATATTATATATAATGCCCAGTGCTTTTCACAAGTTTCCTCTTTAACACCCATCACCCATTTGCTGCTCTCCCTTCCATCAACCTTCAGTTTGTTCCCTAAACTTATGGCTTGTCACCCTCTATTTTTTTCTATCCCCTATGTTCAGCTGTTTTGTTTCCTAAATTCCACATATGAGTGAAATCATATGGTATTTGTCTTTCTCTGACTGACTTATTTTGCTTAGCATAAGACACTCTAGTTCCATCCACACTGTTGCAAACAGCAAGATTAAAATCTTTTTGATGGCTGAGTAATATTCCATTGTTTATATATACTACTTCTCCTTCATCCATTCATTGGTCCATGGATATTTGGGTTCTTTCCATAATTAGACTACTATTGGTAATGCTGCTATAAACATCAGGGTGCATGTGCCTCTTTGAATCAGTATGTTTGTATTCTTTGGCTAAATACCTAGTAATGCAAACTGGATCATAGGGTAGTTCTATTTTTAATTTTTTAAGGAACCTCCATACTGTTTCCCAGAGTGGCAGCACCAATTTACATTCCCACCAACAGTGTAAGAGGGGTTCCTTTCTTTGCATCCTGGCCTACACCCGTGGTTTCCTGCGCTGTTCAATTTAGCCATTCTGACTGCTATGAGGTGGTATCTCGTCATGGTTTCGATTTGTATTCTCCTGACAATGAGTGATGTTGAGCATATTTTCATGTGTCTGTTAGCCATCTGTATGTCTTCTTTGAAAACAAATTTCTATTCATGTCTTATGCCCATTTCTTAACTGAATTATTTGTTTGGGGCATTGAGTTTGGTATTTTATAGATTTTAGATACTAACCCTTTATCAGATATGTCACTGCAACAATTTTCTCCCATTCTGAAGATTACCTTTTAATTTTATTGTTTCCTTCACTATGCAGAAGCTTTTATCTTGATAGTTCATTTCTGCTTTTGCTTTCCTTGCCTCCAGAGATGTGTCTAGTAAGAAGTTGCTATGGCTAATTTCAAAGAGGTTGCTGCCTGTGTTTTCCTCTACAATTTTGATGGTTTCCTGTCTCACGTTTAGATGTTTCATCCATTTTGAATTTATTTCTGTGTATGGTATAAGACTGTGGTCCAGTACCATTCTTTTGCATGTTGCTGTCCAGTTTTCCCAACACCATTTGTTGAAGAGACTGTCTTTCTTCCAATCCATGAGCATGGAAATGTTTTTTCCATTTCTTTGTGTCATCACCAGTTTCTTTCATGGGTTCTATAGTTTTCATAGTACAGATCTTTTACCTCTTTGGTTAGGTTTATTCCTAGGTATCTCATGGTTTGGGGTGCAATTGTAAATGGGATTGATTCCTTGATTTCTCTTTCTGCTTCTTCATTATTGCTGTATAGAAATGCAAACATTTCTGTACATTGATTTTACATCCTGTGACTTTGTTGAATTTGTGGATCAGTTCTAGCTATTTTCTGGTGGAGCTTTTCAGGTTTTCTACACAGAGTATCATGGTGTCCATGAATAGTGAAAGTTTGACTTCTTCCTTGTCTATTTGGATGCCTTTTATTTCTTTTTGTTGTCTGATTACTGAGACTAGGACTTCCAGTACCATGTTAAATGACAGTGGTGAGAGTGGACATCCTTGTATCATTCCCGACCTTAGAGAAAAAGACTTCACTGTTTCTCCAATGAGGATGATATTAGCTGTGGGTCTTTTGTATATTGCCTTTATGATGTTGAGGCATGTTTCTCCAATCCCTACTTTGCTGAGGATTTTTTATCAAGAATGGATGCTGTACTCTGTCAGATGATTTTCCTGCATCTATTGAAAGGAGCATATGGTTCTTATCCTTTTTTTTACTAATGTGTTTTATCACATTGATTTGTGAGAGTTGAACCACTCTTGTAACCCAGGAATGAATCTTACTTGATTGTGAATAATTCTTTTAATGTACTGTTGGATCTGATTCTCCTTGAGAATTTTTGCATCCATGTTTATCAGGGATATTGGCTTCTAATTCTCCTTTTTAGGGGATCTTTGTCTGGTTTTGTAATCAACGTAATGCTGGCCTTGTAGAATTAGTGTGGAAATTTTCCTTCCATTTCTATTTTTTAGAACAGTTTGAGAAAAATAGGTATTAACTCTTCTTCAACTGTTTGGTAGAATTCCCTTGGGAAACCAACAGGCCCTGAACTTCTGTTTGTTGGGAGATTTTAATTACTAATTCAGTTTCATAGCTGGTTATCAGTCTATTCAAATTTTCATTTTTGGTAGTTTTTATATTTCTAGGAATTTAGTAATTTCTTCCAGATTGTCCAACTTGTTGGCATATAATTTTTCATAATAATCTCTTATAATTATTTGTATTTCTGTTGGTTGGTTTATATTTCTGTGGTGTATTTCTCCTCTTCCATTCATGTTTTTAATTTATTTGGGCCCTTTCCTTTGATTTTGGTTAGTCTGGCTATGGGGGTATCAATTTTATTAATTATTACAGAGAACCACCTCCTAGTTTCACTGATCTGTACTTTTGGGTTTTTATTTCTTGTTTCTGTATCACTTATTTCTGCTCCAATCTTTATTATTTCCCTTCTTCTGTTGGCCTTGGGCTTTATTTGCTCTTCTTTTTCTAGCTCCCCTAGGTGTAAGGTTAGGTTGTATATTTGAGACTTTGCTTCTTGAGGTAGGCATGTATTGCTACATACTTCCCTTTTATGAGTACTTTTGCTGCAACCCAAAGGTTTTGGACTATCTTTTGTTTTCATTTTTGTTTACATCCATGTATTTTTTTAAATTTTATTTTAAATTTCCTGGTTCCTTAGTAGGATGTTCTTTAACTTCCAAGTACTTATGGTCTTTCCATATTTTTTCTTGCGGTTGACTTCAAAGTTCACAGGATTGTGATCTGAAGATATGCATGGCATGATCTCAATCTTTTTCTTTTTTTAAATTTTTATTTTTTTAATTTCTTTTCAGTGTTCCAGAATTCATTGTTTATGCACCACACCCAGTACTCCATGCAATACGTGCCCTCCATAATACCCACCACCAGGTTCACCCAAGATCCCACCCCTCTCCCCTCCAAAACCCTGTTTGTTTCTCAGAGTCCACAGTCTCTCATGGTTCATCTCCCCCTCTAATTTCCCCCAACTCACTTCTCCTCTCCATTTCCCCATGTCCTCCGTGTTATTCCTTATGCTCGACAAATAAATGAAACCATATGAAAATTGACTCTCTCTGCTTGACTTATTTCATGCAGCATAATCTCTTCCAGTCCCATCCATGTTGATACAAAAGTTGGGTATTCATCCTTTCTGATGGAGGCATAATCCTGCATAGTATATATGAACCATCTCTTCATTATCCATTCATCCATTGAAGGGCATCTTGGTTCTTTCCACAGTTTGGAGACTGTGGCCATTGCTGCTATGAACATTGGGGTACAGATGGCCCTTCGTTTCACTGCATCTTTTTCTACTTGAGGCCTGATTTGTGACCCAGGATATGATCTATTCTGGAGACTGCCATGTGTACTCAAATAAATGTGTACTCATCTGCTTTAGGATGAAATATTATGAATATATCTGTTAAGTCCTTCTGGTCCAGAGTGTCATTCAAAGCCATCATTTCCTTGTTGGTTTTCTGCTTAGATGATCCATTGCTGTAAGTGGGGAGTTAAAGTCCCCTGATATTATTGTAATAGTATCAATGACTTTATTTATGTTTGTATTAATTGTTTTATATATTCAAGTGCTCCTGACTTGGGGGCATAAACATTTATAACTGTTTAATCTTCTTGTTAGATAGATCCATTCTTTTTTTTTTTATAGATCCATCTTCTTTTTTATAATATAGTGTCTTTCCTCACCTCGTGTTACAGTCTTTGGTTTAAAACCTAGTTTGAGGGGCGCCTGGGTGGCTCAGTGGGTTAAGCCTCTGCCTTCAGCTCAGGTCATGATCTCAGGGTCCTGGGATTGAGTCCCATATTGGGCTCTCTGCTTGGTGGGGAGCCTGCTTCCTCCTCTCTCTCTGCCTGCCTCTCTGCCTACTTGTAATCTCTCTCTGTCAAATAAATTAAAAAATAATAATAAATAAAATCTTTAAAAAAAATAAATAGAGCTTGAAGTCCGGAATTGTGATGCCACCAACTTTGGCTTTCTTTTTCAATATTCCTTTGGCTATTCGAGGTCTTTTCTGGTTCCATATAAATTTTAGGATTATTTGTTCCATTTCTTTGAAAAAAATGGATGGTACTTTGATAGGAATTGCATTAAATGTGTAGATTGCTTTAGGTAGCATAGACATTTTCACAATATTTATTCTTCCAATCCAGGAGCATGGAACATTTTTCCATTTCTTTGTGTCTTCCTCAATTTCTTTCATGAGTACTTTATAGTTTTCTGTGTATAGATTCTTAGTCTCTTTGGTTAGGTTTATTCCTAGATATCTTATAGTTTTGGGTGCAATTGTAAATGGGATTGACTCCTTAATTTATCTTTCTTCTGTCTTGTTGTTGGTGTAGAGAAATGCGACTGATTTCTGTGTATTGATTTTATATCCTGACACTTTACTGAATTCCTGTACAAGTTCTAGCAGTTTTGGAGTGGAGTCTTTTGGGTTTTCCACATATAGTATCATATCATCTGCGAAGAGTGATAGTGAAATCTTGCCATTTGCGACAATGTGGATGGAACTAGAGGGTATCATGCTTAGCGAAATAAGTCAATCGGAGAAAGACAACTATCATATGATCTCCCTGATATGAGGGAGAGGAGATGCAACATGGGGGGTTAAGGGGGTAGGAGAAGACTAAATGAAACAAGATGGGATTGGGAGGGAGACAAACCATAAGTGACTCTTAATCTCACAAAACAAACTGAGGGTTGATGGGGGGAGGGGGGTTGGGTGAGAGGGTGGGGTTATTGACATTGGGGAGGGTATGTGCTATGGTGAGTGCTGTGAAGTGTGTAAACTTGGCGATTCACAGACCTGTACCCCTGGAGATAAAAATATATGTTTATAAAAAATAAAATTTAAATAAATAAATAAATAAATAAATAAAACCTAGTTTGATATGACTATGGGTACTCTGGCTTTCTTTTGATGTCCATTAGCATGATATATGGTTCTCTATCCCATCACTTTTTTTTTAAGATTTTATTTATTTATTTGACAGAGATCACAAGTAGGCAGAGAGGCAGACAGAGAGAGAAAGAGAGAGGAGGAAGCAGGCTCTCCACTGAGCAGAGAGCCCGATGCGGGGCTCGATCCCAGGACCCTGAGATCATAACCTTAGCTGAAGGCAGAGGCCTCAACCCACTGAGCCGCCCAGATACTCCTCCCCTCACTTTCAATTAGCAGATGTCTTTAGGTCTAAATGAGTCTCTTGTAGACAGCATACACATGGGTCTTGTTTTTGTTGTTATTGTTGTTTTGCTGTTTATCCATTCTGATACCCTATGTCTTTTCTTTGGAACATTTAGTCCATTTACACCCAGAGTAATTTTTGATAGATATGAATTTAGTGTCATTGTATTACCTGTATAATCAGTATTTCTGGAATTTGTCTCTGTTCCTTTCTAGTCTTTGTTGCTTTTTGTTTTTGTTTCCCACTCAAAGAGTCTTTAGTATTTTTTGCAGGGCTCGTTTAGTGGTCATGGCCTCCTTTAGTTTTTGTTTTTCTGGGAAGCTCTTCATCTCTCTTATTCTGAATGATAGCCTTGTTGGATAGGGTATTCTTGGTTGCATATTTTCCCCATTGCACATGTTGAATATATACCATTCCCTTTTGGCCTGTCATGTGTCTGTGGACAGATCTGCTGCTAACCTATTTTGTTTTCCTTTTTAAATTTAGGAATTTCTTTTCCATGGGTGTTTACAGGATTCTTTCCTTATCTCTGTATTCTGCAAATTTTTCTGTGATGTATCTTTGTTTTGGCCTGCTTTTGTTGATTTTGTTGGGAGTTCTCAGTCCCTCTTGTATTTGGACATCTGTTTCCTTCCCCAGAATAAGGATGCTTTCAGCTATAATTTGCTCAAATAATCCTTTTACCCATTTAAGCCTCTTTTCTTATTCTGGGAATCCTGTGATATGAATGTTATTGTGTTTTATGAGGTCACTGAGTTCCCTGTCTACATTTGTGATCCAATATTTTTCTTTCCCCCTTCTTTTCAGCTTTATTATTTTCCATAATTTGTTCTTCTATATCACTTATTTAATCCTCTGTTTTTTCCATCCTTGTGGTCACTATATCCAGGCCATTTGCATCTCAGTTATAACCTTTTTTTTTTTTTTTTGGGCTGAGTAGTTTGAAGTCCTTTGTGTCTGTAGTAAATGATCCCTAATGTTTTCTATGTTTTTTTTTTTTTTCTCAAGTTCAGCTATTATCCTTATGATTGTCCTTTGGTAATCTGGCTCAGATTATTATTTATATCTTTTTAAATTAGATATTATTTATATCTTTTTATATAAATTATTTATATTATTTATATCTCTTTAAATTAGATCCCTGGCCATGACCGCTTCTTATTCTTTCTTTCTGGGTGAATTCCTCCATCTTGTAATTTTGTCTATGCATCTGCCTTCTGTCCATTAGGAAAGCCTGTTATATTTCCAGTTTCTGAGAGTAATGCTTATATTAAGAAAAGGTGTTATACTGTTCAGGGCCTGGCGCTTTAGGATGTGTTTCTGCTGTATGCTGTGTGTACTCTACTGTTTTGTTTTGGCTGGTCTTTCCCTCAGATCAGTCCTCTGCCAAATTTCACATTGACTGCAATGGGGATTATTTGGAACTTGTCCTCTGTGTGGCAAGTTTTAACTAGGTGTGTTTTGGTCTGCTTGTTAAAAGATGCTAGATCCTATTTCCCCTAGAGCTGAAGCTTTACAGCATTTTATGGTCAATAGACTTGGTACATGAGGGGGGTTTGTACTGGTCTTCTGAGGGAGGATCCTGCTGCTTTGACTCTCAGCATACTTGTCCTGTTTCAGAAGCACCTACAAAGCAGGCAGGGCAGGGCAGGGCTGGTATAAACTGCTCAAGACTCCATTGTAAGCACTGTGCTGGTCACTGAAGTTTATCAGTGCTGATAGGCAGGTGTAAAAATGCCATCAGCTGACTTTCTTAGTCCCAGAGAGGGGAGTAGTTTTTGCCTACTAGTTTTTGCCATTCAGGAAGCCCTCACATAAGAGGAAACAATCCATCTTCCTTTGTTGCAGGAATCCTTCAGATCCCTGCTTTCATCCCGTCTCTGCCTACTCACCAGGACTGTGCTCCTGTGTTTTATTTCAGGCACACTAGCTGAGTTTCACTCCAATTTTTAGGGACTAGGAACAGCACAGACCACACTGAACCTCTGGGGGAGGGTCTCACTGCACTGTGGCTGGTGCTGTGTTTCCCAGAAGGGCAGTTGTATGAACATACAGGGGCTTGGAGTTTTAGGTAAAGTGCAGCAAAAAACCAGCATCCAGGTTAGGTGTCCTCAGCAGGCATCCCTCCTTGTTTGTTAATGACTGAGGCAGCTCAAAGGTGCCTGTCTGCTCTGATCCCTGGAGAGAAAATGTCACCTCTCTCAATTGCACTCAAAGAGAGGGAACCATTACTGACAGTGTCACCCCACACTGTCTGTTCCTGGCCTTCTGCCCTCCTTCTCCACAGGAAAATCTTTATGCCCATCAGGCTCCACCTGGATATGGTGTGGACTTCTAAAACTTCAGACTTTGAGCTCCACTCCTTGTAAAACTTGCAACAATCAGCCCCTCTTGTTTTCCCCATCAGTGATTTTGGGGAAGTGTTTATCTTGTACAATGTCCTGCACTCTGTTCTCCCTCTCTTGCTCTTTCTCCTCTGCCCCTGATCCCTCTGCTCTGCAGCATCAGTGACTCTTTTCTTCCCTATATCACACCTCCATACCTACTACCTTCCATCATGTGCCCCCTTTCCTCCTTCTAATTCTGAAATTTGTTCTCTCAGTCCTCAAAAAGATTTCCTGGGTGTTCAGAATAATTTGATATTTATTTAGCTGTTTCCAAGGGACAAGGCAAATGTAGGGTCCTCCTACTACTCCACCATGTTAATTCCTCCCCTTCATTCATCAATGTTTTATAGTTTTCAGAATACAAAATTTTCACCCCTTTTGGTTAGGTTTATTCCTAGGTATCTTAGGGTTTTTCATGAAATTATAAATAAGATTGATTTCTTAATTCATTTTTCTACAGCATCATTATTAGTGTTAGAAAAACAAGAGATATCTGTGTGTTGATTTTGTATCCTGCAACTTTACTGAATTCATGTGTCAGTTCCAGCAAATTTTTGGTGAAGTCTATCAGGTGTTCTATAGAGAGTATCATGTCATCTGTAAATAGTGAAAGTTTGACTTCTCTCTTGCTGATTTGGATTCCTCCTATTTCTTTTTGTTGTCTGATTATTGTGACTAGAAATTCCAGTACTATGTTAAATAGCAGTGGTGACAGTAGACATCCCTGTCTTGTTCTTGGGGATAGAGGAAAAAGCTCTGTTTTTTCCTTTTGATGATGATATTAGCTGTCATTTTTTT